>NW_027195650.1:0-152513 GCF_038502225.1 Cherax quadricarinatus | reverse complement strand
AAGGGTACTGTGATTGATGTGTACTATAATTAATGGTGAATAGGACACCTGTGTAGCAACTGGTCATCTATATTGTGAAAGCGTTTCGCCAGCCAGTGGTTTCCTCAGTCCAGTACGGAGAAGAATGGTGGAAGACGAGGAGTTTGAGGTATTCAGTCCCTCAGCCTGGAGTCGATGTGTTCAGTCCATCAATATTGATGGACTGACTGATAGACTGAACATAAGTCATTCCAGGCAGAGAGACTGATTACCTCAAACTCTTCGTCTTCCACCAGTCTTCTCTGTATTGGACTGAAGATGAAACTGGTTGGCGAAACGTTTCCACAATAAAGATACCCAACTGTCGGTTTTCTAAGCCATTTATATACTATAATTAATGTGTGCTATAATTAACAATAATTTTAATGGACACTATAATTAACAATATTCAATTCACAAGTTGTAATTAACAATATTCAATACACAAGTTGTAATTAACAATATTCAATTCACAAGTTGTAATTAACAATATTCAATACACAAGTTGTAATTAACAATATTCAATACACAAGTTGTAATTAACAATATTCAATACACAAATTGTAATCAACAATATTCAATTCATAAGTTGTAATTAACAATATTTAATACACAAGTTGCAATTAACAATATTCAATTCACAAGTTGTAATTAACAATATTCAATACACAAGTTGTAATTAACAATATTCAATACACAAGTTGTAATTAACAGTATTCAATACACAAGTTGTAATTAACAATATTCAATTCACAAGTTGTAATTAACAATATTTCAATTCACAAGTTGTAATTAACAATATTCAATTCACAAGTTGTAAAATGCAAAGATAGAGTACAGATTTAGAGTTGACTATGGGTTTTGCTTTACATTAATACCCGTTTTATTCAAATTCAAACTTCAAATACTTTATTTTTTTATGCAGTATACTGCAAATATAGTTTAAAAGTAATAAAATACTTCTAAGCACAGAAGAAAGCCACTAACATGCAGCGTATTTTATATTATTATTATTATTATAATCAAGGGGGAAGCGCTAAACCCTGAGGATTATACAGCGCCTGGGAGGGGGGGATGTGGAAGGCATTCAGGCTTAATTCGGGGAACTGGAGCACAGATCCAATTCCCTAAATCAAGAGCCCCTCACCAACATCAAGGAGCCTTCCTTGAGGGGAGCGTATTTTATAGTTTTTGACATCAAACTTGTTAGTAATTTGATTTACACATTCCTGGACATTTCCTAATAATTCGGACTGCATTAAAGTTATTTTGTATAATTTTACAAAACGATTTAGCTAGGTAAAATTATACAAAATTAGTGAAATGCTGATATATATATTACTGCCTAAATGCAGATTAGTTATTAATAATCGGAATGTCGGATTTCTAATTAATAACTCAGACTGGACGTAATTCATATATTAGGCTTCACTTTGTTGTTAATTTGTAACTGTAGCCTCGTATTGTTCCTCTTGCAGATACTAATTAATATCCTTTATTAAAAACTCCAAGATCCATCTTTTTCTCTGACATTTTAAATATTTTGTTATTCAGTCTCTGGTCTTCATTTGGCTGAATTATTCTTTCTCCTGTTTTCGTTACTTGGCATTTATCTATTTTAAATTCCTTCAGCCATGTATCATTTAATTTACTCAGTTTATTCAAGTCGTTCTATAGAGATTTTTAGTCACCTTTATTGATTATTTACCCTAAATAAATTATAAATCTGCAATATTCACATAATTTTAAATTTTTAGTAAATTTTTTACAAAAATTAAAAAATCATCATATCAAGTACTGATTCTTGTAGTACTTCACTGGATATAAATAAAAAAAAGGCACAATACCATGACTGGAACAATACACAAATAACCAGCATATAAAAGAGAGGAGCTTACGACGACGTTTCGGTCTGACCGAAACGTCGTCATAAGCTCCTCTCTTCTATATGCGGGTTATTTGTATATTCACTGGACCTGTTTTGTATTTTTTTACATTTTCCTCTCAAATTTTCTTATCCATTGTTACAGTTT
The DNA here is from genome assembly GCF_038502225.1 of Cherax quadricarinatus. Taxonomy (NCBI): domain Eukaryota; kingdom Metazoa; phylum Arthropoda; class Malacostraca; order Decapoda; family Parastacidae; genus Cherax; species Cherax quadricarinatus. The sequence goes on along the minus strand of NW_027195650.1, from coordinate 150,462 downwards.
GCCTTTTATTCGCAATATATTTTGTATTTGCAAGTAGCTATTTTATAAGGAACTCTTTATTAAAGTCTATGTAAATAAAATCCGCCATTAATTTCTTTCGTGAGTAATTTCCATGACTGTTGCAATAGTTTAATAGATCTGACGTATATGAATTTGTAGGCAGGAAAACTTAACTGTTAACTAGAAAAAAAACATTTGTCCCTGCAAGTAATTTATGCACATGTCTCTAATTTTTTTCCCAATATTTTATCATTTGTCAGTGTAACAGGCCTGCAATTTAGAAGTCAGTTCCATGTCACTTTTTTTTTTAAATTTGCCGTGTGTTCTGTATTTTATCTGTCAGTCAAGTAAACTTTATTTATTAACATAATTAAAAAAATTCAAATGTGTAGCGTGATTCATTTCCACTTTCTTCTAAACCCAATGGTCATATCTCCTCTGGTCCTATTGTTATTGTTGTCAGTATTTATCAGTAATTTCATCATTCCTCTTTATTTAAATATCGTCCATTTCGGCTATCTGTATTACATATGTTTTACATTTAAAATAACATCTCATGAATCAGTATATATTGTGTGCCATCAGTACTTCTTTATCTAGTAGGTTCACCTACTTCTCACTCTGAGTGAAAAAGTTCTTCATAAAGTCTCAGTCTGAGTCTTTAGTTGCCATCCATGCAACGTGTTTAGGTAACACGCACACTGCACCATTTAGTGTCCGAGGGCCAAAATGACAGATAGATAGATTTGCAGATTATAGAGGATGCTGCAAGACGCTGCTGTCTGGCTCTTTTCCTGATAGCAGTGTGATGCCTCGCGCTTAGTGGACGGAGTTTTCTCTCGGTGCAAACACTCTTCTTTATCCATTTTGCCTAATCCTCTTGTGTTCTTGGGATAAACCATGATGACAGTCACATTCAAGGATAAAGAAACTGTAAACAACCATATTCCAGAGATAAACAACCAACACACCCGAATTCAAGGGATAAACTACAAAAAATATTCATATCTTATTTTTAAAAAATATTTCCTCTGTTTCAGATATTTAACGTTACGAGATGGTAGCAGAGTATATGGAGAGTAAAAGAAAGGTGAAGAGAGTGGTGAGAGAGTGCAAAAGGAGAGCAGATGAAAGAGTGGGAGAGGCACTGTCAAGAAATTTTAATGAAAATAAGAAAAAATTTTGGAGTGAGTTAAACAAGTTAAGAAAGCCTAGGGAAAGTATGGATTTGTCAGTTAAAAACAGAGTAGGGGAGTTAGTAGATGGGGAGAGGGAGGTATTAGGTAGATGGCGAGAATATTTTGAGGAACTTTTAAATGTTGAGGAAGAAAGGGAGGCGGTAATTTCATGCACTGGCCAGGGAGGTATACCATCTTTTAGGAGTGAAGAAGAGCAGAATGTAAGTGTGGTGGAGGTACGTGAGGCATTACGTAGAATGAAAGGGGGTAAAGCAGCTGGAACTGATGGGATCATGACAGAAATGTTAAAAGCAGGGGGGATATAGTGTTGGAGTGGTTGGTACTTTTGTTTAATAAATGTATGAAAGAGGGGAAGGTACCTAGGGATTGGCGGAGAGCATGTATAGTCCCTTTATATAAAGGGAAAGGGGACAAAAGAGATTGTAAAAATTATAGAGGAATAAGTTTACTGAGTATACCAGGAAAAGTATACGGTAGGGTTATAATTGAAAGAATTAGAGGTAAGACAGAATGTAGAATTGCGGACGAGCAAGGAGGTTTCAGAGTGGGTAGGGGATGTGTAGATCAAGTGTTTACATTGAAGCATATATGTGAACAGTATTTAGATAAAGGTAGGGAAGTTTTTATTGCATTTATGGATTTAGAAAAGGCATATGATAGAGTGGATAGAGGAGCAATGTGGCAGATGTTGCAAGTATATGGAATAGGTGGTAAGTTACTAAATGCTGTAAAGAGCTTTTATGAGGATAGTGAGGCTCAGGTTAGGGTGTGTAGAAGAGAGGGAGAATACTTCCCGGTAAAAGTAGGTCTTAGACAGGGATGTGTAATGTCACCATGGTTGTTTAATATATTTATAGATGGGGTTGTAAAAGAAGTAAATGCTAGGGTGTTCGGGAGAGGGGTGGGATTAAATTATGGGGAATCAAATTCAAAATGGGAATTGACACAGTTACTTTTTGCTGATGATACTGTGCTTATGGGAGATTCTAAAGAAAAATTGCAAAGGTTAGTGGATGAGTTTGAGAATGTGTGTAAAGGTAGAAAGTTGAAAGTGAACATAGAAAAGAGTAAGGTGATGAGGGTATCAAATGATTTAGATAAAGAAAAATTGGATATCAAATTGGGGAGGAGGAGTATGGAAGAAGTGAATGTTTTCAGATACTTGGGAGTTGACGTGTCGGCGGATGGATTTATGAAGGATGAGGTTAATCATAGAATTGATGAGGGAAAAAAGGTGAGTGGTGCGTTGAGGTATATGTGGAGTCAAAAAACGTTATCTATGGAGGCAAAGAAGGGAATGTATGAAAGTATAGTAGTACCAACACTCTTATATGGATGTGAAGCTTGGGTGGTAAATGCAGCAGCGAGGAGACGGTTGGAGGCAGTGGAGATGTCCTGTCTAAGGGCAATGTGTGGTGTAAATATTATGCAGAAAATTCGGAGTGTGGAAATTAGGAGAAGGTGTGGAGTTAATAAAAGCATTAGTCAGAGGGCAGAAGAGGGGTTGTTGAGGTGGTTTGGTCATTTAGAGAGAATGGATCAAAGTAGAATGACATGGAAAGCATATAAATCTATAGGGGAAGGAAAGAGGGGTAGGGGTCGTCCTCGAAAGGGTTGGAAAGAGGGGGTAAAGGAGGTTTTGTGGGTGAGGGGCTTGGACTTCCAGCAAGCGTGCATGAGCGTGTTAGATAGGAGTGAATGGAGACGAATGATACTTGGGACCTGACGATCTGTTGGAGTGTGAGCAGGGTAATATTTAGTGAAGGGATTCAGGGAAACCGGTTATTTTCATATAGTCGGACTTGAGTCCTGGAAATGGGAAGTACAATGCCTGCACTTTAAAGGAGGGGTTTGGGATATTGGCAGTTTGGAGGGATATGTTGTGTATCTTTATACGTATATGCTTCTAAACTGTTGTATTCTGAGCACCTCTGCAAAAGCAGTGATAATGTGTGAGTGTGGTGAAAGTGTTGAATGATGATGAAAGTATTTTCTTTTTGGGGATTTTCTTTCTTTTTTTTGGGTCACCCTGCCTCGGTGGGAGACGACCGACTTGTTGAAAAAAAAATATATATATATATATAAATATATAAAATATATATATATATATATATATATATATATGATATATATATATATTGTGTACTCACTTATTTGTGTATGCAGGGGTCGAGACTCAGCTCCTGGCCCCGCCTCTTCACTGATCGCTACTAGGTCCTCTCCCTCTCTGCTTCCTGAGCTTTGTCATACCTCTTCTTAAAACTATGTATGGTTCCTGCCTCCACTACTTCACTTGCTAGGCTATTCCACTTCCTGACGACTCTATGACTGAAGAAATACTTCCTAACGTCCCTGTGACTCGTCTGAGTCTTCAGCTTCCAGTTGTGACCCCTTGTTTCTGTGTCCCCTCTCTGGAACATCCTATCTCTGTCCACCTTGTCTATTCCCCGCAGTATCTTGTATGTCGTTATCATGTCTCCCCTGACCCTTCTGTCCTCCAGTGTCGTCAGTCCGATTTCCCTCAACCTTTCCTCGTACGACATTCCCCTGAGCTCTGGGACTAGCCTTGTTGCAAACCTTTGTACTTTCTCTAACTTCTTGACGTGCTTGACCAGGTGTGGGTTCCAGACTGGTGCTGCATACTCCAGTATGGGCCTAACATACACAGTGTACAGTGTCTTGAACGATTCCTTATTAAGGTATCGGAACGCTATTCTCAGGTTTGCCAGGCGCCCGTATGCTGCAGCAGTTATTTGGTTGATGTGTGCCTCCGGTGACGTGCTCGGTGTTATGGTCACCCCAAGGTCTTTCTCCCTGAGTGAGGTCTGTAGTCTTTGTCCACCTAGCCTATACTCTGTCTGCGGTCTTCTTTGCCCCTCCCCAATCTTCATGACTTTGCATTTGGCAGGATTGAATTCGAGAAGCCAGTTTCTGGACCACATGTCCAGCCTGTCCAGGTCTCTTTGCAGTCCTGCCTCATCCTCATCCGATTTAATTCTTCTCATCAACTTCACATCATCTGCGAATAGGGACACTTCAGAGTCTATTCCTTCCATCATGTCGTTCGCATATATCAAAAATAGCACTGGTCCTAGAACTGACCCCTGTGGGACCCCGCTCGTCACAGGCGCCCACTGTGATACCTCTTCACGTACCATGACTCGTTGCTGCCTCCCTGTCAGGTATTCCCTGATCCATTGCAGTGCCCTCCCTGTTATATGCGCCTGATCCTCCAGCTTCTGCACTAATCTCTTGTGGGGAACTGTGTCAAAGGCCTTCCTGCAGTCTAGGAAAACGCAATCAACCCACCCCTCTCTCTCGTGTCTTACTTCTGTTACCTTGTCATAAAACTCCAGGAGGTTTGTGACACAGGATTTGCCTTCCATGAACCCATGCTGGTTTTCATTTATAATCTTGTTCCGTTCCAGGTGTTCCACCACTCTCCTCCTGATAATCTTCTCCATGACTTTGCACACAATACATGTCAGAGACACAGGTCTGTAGTTTAGTGCCTCGTTTCTGTTTCCTTTCTTAAATATGGGGACTACATTTGCTGTCTTCCATTTCTCAGGTAGTTGCCCAGTTTCAAGGGATGTGTTGAAGATTGTGGTTAGAGGCACGCACAGCATCTCTGCTCCTTCTCTAAGGACCCATGGGGAGATGTTGTCCGGTCCCATCGCCTTTGAGGTATCAAGGTCACTTAGCAGCTTCTGCACCTCCTCCTCGGTTGTTCGTATGTCATCCAACACTTGTTGGTATATTCCCTCTTGATGTTCCCTTCTGTGCTGTCTTCCCACAGCCCTTCCTGTCTCTACTGTAAAAACTTCCTTAAATCTCCTGTTTAGCTCCTCACATACCTCCTGATCATTTCTTGTGAGTTCTCCACCTTCTGTCCTTAATCTGATCACCTGGTCTTTGACTGTTGTCTTCCTCCTGATGTGGCTATACAACAGTTTCGGGTCAGTCTTGATTTTCGATGCTATGTCATTTTCATACTGTCGCTGGTGATCTCCCTATTTTCGTGTGTTCTCTGCCTTCTGTACTTTTTCCATTCTCTATTGCACTTTGTTTTTGCCTCCTTACACCGTCGGGTAAACCAGGGGCTCGTTCTGGTCTTCCCGTTGTTTCTGTTGCCCTTGGGAATAAACCTTTCCACTGCCTCCTTGCATTTTGTTGTTACATATTCCATCATTTCATTTACTGGCTTTCCTGCCAGTTCTCTGTCCCACGGGACCTCCTGCAGGAAGTTCCTCAACCCTATGTAGTCCCCTCTTTTATAGTCAGGCTTTTCCCATTCAACTCCTGTTATTCAAAGCACAGAACCACGTGGTTGCTAGCTCCTAGGGGACTCTCATACGTGATGTCCTCAATGTCTGAACTGCCCAGGGTGAACACAAGGTCCAATCTTGCTGATTCATCCTCCCCTCTCACTCTGGTAGTGTCCTTAACATGTTGGTGCATGAGGTTTTCCAGCACCACGTCCATCATCTCGGGACCCCCATGTGGCTCCAGGTTTTCCCAGTCAATCTCCCTGTGGTTGAAATCCCCCATAATCAGCAACTTTGCTCTGCTGGAGTGAGCTCTTCTTGCCACCTCAGCAAGTGTGCTTTCTTCATATTCCTCTCTTGGCCTCCTGCAGTTCTGTGGTGGATTATACATCACTGCAATGACCACTTTGTGTTCCCCAGACTGAAGTGTACCTACTATGTAGTCTCTTTCTCCCATCTCATCTATGCCTTCCATTTTCTCGAATTTCCATCTGTTTTTTACTTGCAGAGCAACCCCACCTCCCCCTGTGTGTGTGTGTGTGTGTGTGTGTGTGTGTGTGTGTGTGTGTGTGTGTGTGTGTGTGTGTGTGTGTGTGTGTGTGTGTGTGTGTGTGTGTCTCGGGCCGAATGGGTAAAAGTTGCGATTTTTGCTAAAATAGCAACGGTTTTCTTGTCGAATAAGGCAACCGAAAATTTGTGTATTAATAATTTCGCAAAAATCATTCTGAACCTAACGAAAGAAAAATATGTCAATGTCTTTGCTCAATATTAAATTATTGTAAACTTATTTAAAATATATTTCGCTGGATTAGGCTAAATTAAATTGCGCTTGTTATAATTAGGTAAGATTTCTAAGGTTCTTTTGGTAGAAAAATATTAATTTTTTACATTAACATAAATGGGTGTGTGTGTATGTGTGTGTGTGTGTGTATATATATATATATAATCTTTAAACGTATATGAGAAAATTTTAGAAAGGACTTAATTTTAAAAGATAGAAATGTTGAAAGCAGGTGGGGATTTAGTTTTGGACTGATTGGTGCTATTATTTAATAAATGTGTGGAAGAGGGTAAGGTACCAAGGGATTGGCAGAGAGCATGCATAGTTTCTTTGTATAAAGGCAAAGGGGACAAAAGATAGTGCAAAAAAATTATAGGGGAATAAGTCTGTTGAGTATATCTGGTATAGTGTATGGTAGAGTTATTACTGAAAGAATTAACAGTTAGACGGAGAGTAGGATATCAGATGAACAAGGCGGCTTTATGAAAGGTAGGGGGTGTGTAGACCAAGTGTTTACAGTGAAACATAGTTGAACTGTATTTAGATAAGGGTAGAGAGATTTTTCTGGCATTTGTGGATTTGGAAAAGGCGTATGATAGGGTGGATAGGAAGGCAATTTGGCAGATGTTGCAGGTGTATAGAATAGGAGGTAGGTTACTGAAAGCAGTAAAGAGCTTTTACGAGGATAGTGAGGCTCAGGTTAGAGTATGGAGAAAGGGAAAGTATTTCCCAGTAAAAATAGGCCTTAGCCAAGGATATGTGACGTCACAATGGTTGTTCAATATATTTTCGATGGCGTTGTAAGAGAAGTGAATGCTCGGGTGTTGGCAAGAGGTGTGGGGTTGAAAAATAAAGAATGAAACGCAAAGTGGGAGTTGTCACAGTTGCTCTTTGCTGATGACACTGTGCTTTTGGGAGATTCTGAAGAGAAATTGCAGAGGTTCGTGGGTTACTTTGTAGGGTATATAAAATAAGAAAATTTAAAGTGAATATAGTGGTATAGCATTTCCATTTTTAATTTTCACTAGAGAAGCCGCCAAGTAGTAGTTCCACGGTATCCATTAACATGAGTTTTTTTGGTGTCATTATCCCTTAAAAGCGAAAGAGGAGAATTTAACTAATAGATAAAAAAATAAATAAAATGAAACTAGAAACAAACTCTACTGGTCGTTGATGAGATTAAGACACATGTGCAACATCTGGGTATCTTTATTGTAGACGTTTCGCCATCCAGTGGCTTTATCAATACAAATTCTAGGACATAACTTGAAGACAGTAGAACTATGTACAGAAGATGAGGTAATCAGTCCCTCAACCTAGGAGTAGGTGCGAAGAGCACTGGTCGTTCAATATTATATAGGAAGGGTTTGTCTCTAATTATGTAAAGAGGCTGTACTGTTACCATCTCAATAGTATTAGACCGATTGGACAACACAGTGAACGATTTCATGTTTATTGTGTGGTCTGTGCCTTCACAATGTTGTGTATGACACTAAATGACGTTGCACTTTCATGAGGCTTTATCATGTACTAGTACACAGAACACTATCTCTTTTAGCATTACATACATATACACCCCAAACACTGTACCAGTCTTGCGGAGCCCAATATGTTACACTTGAGAAAGCTTCGTGTTGTGAAACCTCGTACTAAAAATGTCCCCCTTTTGCTGTATATTTCTTCTTAGAGTTAAACTAATCTTATTTAAAATAACGTAATATAAATTTTACTCAATCATACCCACCTTATTGTAGGTCTGTTCTGAGTAGTTAAACTACTGACATAATAACGAGTCGACTTGAATAGGACAAGCTAGAGTACACTGTCATTGTTATGTGAGCTAAGATCGCAAGCACTACATATATATTAGACTAATTTTTATCGCATGATCGCAATTTTTTTTTTAAGATATGCAAATACAACATGAAGAAGTTAGCGTTTGCATATTTCGAATTTTACAGAAGAAAGATTATTATAAAATGCAAATCTACAATAACATAAATGATAATATTTGTACATAAAACAAAATGTGTCTGACTTAGAAGTTTGAAATTATTATTTCAGTAAAATTTTTTTTATTGTTGACGATGTTGATGCTGTTCTTACTGTTATTGTTGGTTTTATTACTGTGGGGAAATCGCTAAGCCCGCATCATACATCACCTGTGGAACGAGAGGTAATCAGGTTCTGTCCAAGAAAGAGGAGGGAAGGTCCAAATCGTTGGATCAAGCCCTTCACCGCCATCAAGGTTCCTCCCTTGAGGGAACTTGGAAATAAAAAGGAAAATTCTCGGCCCTCTGTAAAAGACATGGAAGAAGCGTTGCCATTTTGCAGTGACTCACTTTTATATCTGTTATATATAGCTTTTTTTATTTCTTTCAAGAGAGAAAATATGAAAAAGACTCGGCAAATCTTGGAGACAAAGTAGCAGTCCTTGAGGCGATTACCTCCTCCTCAGACCTACCTAATTATTGGAGAAAAGCTACCGAAAAGAAATGTTTATAGCAGCTCCTCATTAACTTGTCCAGTGAGGGTGGGGAGAAACGTACTTCTAGACTGTGTCATTCTTTATACCTCTTTCTTCTTGCCAATCTGTGTGTCTTTGTACTCACCTAATTGTGGTTGCAGGGCTCGAAACTCAGCTCTTGGGCCAGCCTCTTCACTGGTCGCTACTAGGTCCTCCTTCTCCCTGCTCCATGAGCTTTATTGTACCTCGTCTTAAAGCTATGTATGGTTCCTGCCTCCACTACATCACTTACCAGACTGTTCCACTTCTGACAACTCTAAGACTGAAGAAATACTTCCTAACATCCCTTTGACTCGCCTGAGTCTTCAACTTCCAATTGTGACCCCTTGTTTCTGTGTCCCCTCTCTGGAACTTCCTGTCTCTGTCCACCTTATCTATTCTTCGCAGTATTTTGTATGTTATTATCATGTCTCCCCTAACCCTCCTGTCCTTCAGTGGCGTCAGGCCGATTTCTCCTTTCTTCCTAGGGCATTCCCCTGAGCTCCAGAACTAGCCTTGTTGCAAACCTTTACATTTTTTCTAATTTCTTGACGTGCTTGACCAGGTGTGGGTTCCAAACTGGTGCTGCATACTCCAGTATGGGCCTGACGTACACGATGTACAATGTCTTAAACGATTCCTTACTGAGGGTTGCAGTCTTTTGCCGCCTAGCCTATACTCTGTTTGAGGTCGTCTTTGCCCTTCCCCGATCTTCATGACTTTGCATTTGGCGGGGTTAAATTCGAGGAGCCAGTTGCTGGACCATGCATTCAGCCTGTCGAGGTCTCTTTTTAGTCCTGCCTGATCCTCATCTGATTTAATTCTCCTCATTAACTTCACATCATCTGCGAACAGGGACACTTCAGAGTCTATCCCTTCCTTCATGTGATTCACATATACCAAAAATAACACTGGTCCTAGGACTCCGCTCGTCACAGGCGCCCGGTGTGATACCTCATCACATACCATGACTCGTTGTTGCCTCCCTGTCAGGCATTCTCTGATCCATTGCAGTGCCTGACCCTCTAGCTTCTGCACTAATCTCTTGTGAGGATCTGTGTCGAAGGCCTTCTTGCAGTCCATGAAAATGCAATCAACCCATCCCTCTCTCTCGTGTCTTACTTCTGTTACCGTGTCATGAAACTCCAGTAGGTTTGTGATACAGGATTTGCCTTCCATGAATCCGTGCTGGTTGTCGTTCATAATCTTGTTCCGTTCCAGGTGTTCCACCACTCTCCTCCTGATAATCTTCTCCATGACTGCATGCTATACACGTCAGTGACACTGGTCTATAGTTTAGTGCCTCGTTTCCGTCTCCTTTCTTAATTAAAAATAGGGACTACATTTGCCATCTTCCATACCTGAGGTAGTTGCACGGTTTCAAGGGATGTGTTGAAAATTGTGGTTAGTGGCACACACATCTCTGCTCCTTCTCTAAAGACTCACGGAGAGATATCCGGCCCCACCACCTTCGAGGTATCAAGGTCACTTACCAGTTCATCTCCTCCTCGGTTGTGTGTATTTCATCCAACACTTGTTGGTATATCCCTTGTTGGTGTACCCCTCTGTTCTGTCTTCCCAGAGTCCTCTCTGTCTCCACCGTAAATACATCCTTAAATCTAGTGTTGAGCTCCTCACATAGTTCTTGGTCGTTTCTTGTGAGCTCCCCACATTCTTTCCCCAGCCTAATTACTTGGTTCTTGACGATTGTCTTCCTCCTGATGTGGCTATACAGCAGTTTCGGGTCAGATCTGACTTCCGATGCTATGTTATCGTATTGTCACTGGGCCTCCCTCATCTGTGCATACTCGTTTCTGGCTCGTCGACTAATCTCTATTTTCCTGTATTTTTTCCATTCTATAGTGCACTTAGTTTTTGCCTCCCTACACCTTCGGGTAAACCAAGGGCTCGTTCTGGTCTTCCCATTATTTCTGTTGCTACTGGGAACAAACCTTTCCTCTGCCTCCTGCATCTTGTTGTTGCATAGTCCATCATTTCGTTTACTGACTTTCCTGCCAATTCTCTTTCCACGCTGAACCTCCTGCAAGAAGTTCCTCATACCGTTGTAGTCCCCCTTTTGTAGTCTGTCTTTTCCCATTCTACTCCTGTTACACTCTCCACTTGTAACTACATTATGTATTCAAAGCGCTGGCTGCCTTGGATCAACGTCTAGCGCAAGCTGGACGCCAAGGTATTGGTCCAGTGTGGTGAGAACGGTAATGCACTGGGTACCTTGTTCCAAGGTTCGTAGGTTCGAGTCTCCTTCGGCCAGAGATCATTGTGTGTATATATTATATATATATATATATCGTGCCGAATATGTAAAACTGGTCAATTAGCAAGAACTCATTTAAAATTAAGTCCTTTCTGAAATTTTCTTTTGTACGTTTAAATATATATTTTTTTTCATTAATGTTAATGTAAAAAAATTAATTTTGCACCGAAAGAACCTTAGAAAACTTACCTAACCTTATTATAACAAGAGCAATTTATTTTAGCCTAACCCAACTAAATATATTTTAGATTTGTTTACAGTAATTTAATACTAAACAAACACTGAAATATATTTTTTTCGTTAGGTTCAGAATGATTTTCGCGAAATTATTGCATACACAAATTTTCGCTTGTCCTATATGGCAAGATGAGCGTTGCTATTTAAGCCAAGATGGCAAGTTCTGCCTATTCGGCACGACATTATATATATATATATATATATATATATATATATATATATATATATATATATATATATATATATATATATACCTGTCTGTATGATGAATTCATCTCTTTTTACGAGGATCACTGAACACCAGAGGGCAATAGGTTATGCACAAGAGAATTCAGGAGTTTCCAAACATATCAGCTTCAATAATCACAATATTCACTGGGAATATGCCACCTTATAACAAATCACACTGCAGCTACAAACGCAAAATCAAAGAATCTGCCCTCATGGCTAACACCCGAATATCAACATTTCACAGGGACAATGGAAACCAAACGCCATTTCAAGATTCGCCCTCAAGAAGTACATACCAGCGTCCAATCTAACAAAAACTCCAGTATAAGAACAAGAATCACATAGCACAAAGGAACCTCCTCCCCAAATTTTTAGGTTCTCTACAGGTCCTGTCTTTTAGATAAATGGTTCAGAGAACCGACAAGTTGGTAAATTAGACACGTGCAACAATTGAGTATCTTTACTGAGGAAACATTTCGCAACACAGTGGCTTCATGAGTCCTATATAAAAAAAGAGTGGTGAAAATCAGAAGGAGTTTGAGGTAATCAGTCCCTCAGCCTGGAGTCGATGTAGTCAGTCCATCGGTCTTGAAAACAATACAGCGTATATACGAGGAAGTGGCTTATACACGGTACACAGGGGGGTGAAACAGTCATAGGCGATACCATATTGGACAAATCCACATGTGGAGATAGGTCATGCCTATAGGTTAGGGAGGTGAAGGATTCCCTTTATCAAGATCCCAAGATGTTGCTGTGTCTGACAGGAATATAAGTAAATGGTTCAGAGAACCGATATGTTGATAAATTAGACACATGTGATGGAGGTAGATGTAGGGAAGAGTAAAGAAATGAGAGAGAATGAGGGAGAGTAGGAGAGAGGGGTGGTGAAACAATAAGAGAGGAAACATTTCGTCACACATTGACTTCATCAGTCCTATACAAATTAGAGTGATGAAGATCAGAAGGAGTTTAAGGTAATCAGTCCCTCAGCCTGGAGTCGATGTACGTTTCCTCAATAAAGATACCCAAGTGTTGCACATGTGTCTAATTTACCAACTTGTCTGTTCTCTGAACCATTTATCTACATTCCTGTCAGACACAGCAACACCTTGGGATCTTGATACAGGGAATTCTTCACCTGCCTAAGCTATTGGTATGGCCTACTTCCAAATGTGGATTTGTCCAATGTGATTTAAACCCGAACACTTTGCATCGAAGTACTTATCTGGTGTCTGGCTGTGTAGATAAAAATCTGGGTACTTTGATGCATAGTGTGCTCTGGGACATGTTGACTTCTTGACGATACCTTCACAATATCTTTTCCAAGTCGGACCGAAACGTCGTCGTAAGCGGGTTATTTGTGTATTTTCCGACTGATCTTAAATTAGAGCATTGTTTGATAAGGTTTAGTCTGTATTTATGTACCCTTTGAGAGTGTTAAATGACAGCATCCAAACATACTGAGAATATCGTTATTATAACGTCTGATATGTATAAGAATTGTATTGAGCTAGGTTGATCTTTAGCTCCTGGGCCTTTAGAGTGTGTTGAATTACAATTTCTTGGAATCTTATGAATTACTTTCTGTATTTCTTCTGATTTGTCTCAAACTTTTTCTGAATTTGATCGCTTTCTCTAGCAACTCCTGGGCCTCATTTGGTTGTTGAGCTATAACTCCTGGGCCCCACTTAGATAATAAGCTACAACTCCTGGGCTTCATTTGGTTGTTAAGCTACAACTTCTGGGCATTTTAAAGGCATTAAGCTACAACTCATGTTCCTCTTGAAGGTGTTGATTTACAGCTTATGGGCCTCTTTAAGATGTTGAGTTACAGCTCTTAGGGCACTTGCGAGCCCCGAAGCATAAATCACAGGCTACTTGAAGGTGTTAAGCTTCAGCGCCTGTTTCTTGACTTTTCTTGAAAGTGGCGGTCTACACCTCGAGGAATATTAAAGAGACTTGGGTTATTAGAGACGGCGAATCTCTTCGTCCCAAAACAATAGCAATACACAATGTCATTTTATCATACCAGACTCTGTCTGTCTCTTGATACTGTTATGAGAATAGTTATTAAGCCAGAATCTGTCTCTATTGGTACTGTTATGAGGATAATAACTCCAGAAATTTTTATAGTTATCGTGCAGATAAAAAAAAATTTAAAGCCTTATGCTTCTTCAGCTTGTTTTTTGGAGATCAATCACGTGTAATTTGGTAATATAATAGGGAAGCACAGAGGGAGAGGGGAATGAGGAAAGTGAAATGAGAGAGTAGAGGGAGAGCGGAGGGAGAGAGGGTTAAATGAAAAGAGAGAAGAGAGCCGAAAGATAAATAATAGAATAGAAAGGGGAGTGTAGAGAGAGAGAGAGAGAGAGAGAGAGAGAGAGAGAGAGAGAGAGAGAGAGAGAGAGAGAGAGAGAAAGAGAGAATGGAGAGAGTGGAGTGTATACCCGGACAGGGTTTCGGGGGTCAACGCCCCCGCGGCCCAGTCTGTGACCATGCCTCATGGTGGAATAGGGCCTGATCAGCCAGACTGTTACAGCTTGCCGCACGCAACCCGACGTACGAAAAACTGGCCGGCTGATCAGGTACTGACCTCAGGTGCCTGTCAAGCGCCTTCTTGAAGATAGCCAGGGGTCTATTGGTAATCCCCCGTATGTATGCTGGAAGGCAGTTGAGCAGTCTTGGGCCCCTGACACTTATTGTGTTGTCTCTTATCGTGCTAGTGGCACCCCTGCTTTTAACTGGGGAGATGTTGCATCGTCTGCCGAGTCTTTTGCTTTCATAGGGAGTGATTTTCGTGTGCAAGTTTGGTACTAATCCCTCTAGAATTTTCCAAGTGTATATAATCCGCCTGCGTTCTAGGGAGTACAGGTTGAGGAACTTCAAGTGTTCCCAGTAATTGAGGTGTTTTATCGCAGTTATATGTGCCGTGAACGTTCTCTGTACATTTTCTAGGTCAGCAATTTCACCTGCCTTGAAAGGTGCTGTTAGTGTGCAGCAATATTCTAGCCTAGAAAGAACAAGTGACCTTAAGAATGTCATCATGGACTTGGCATCCCTAGTTTTGAAGACTGTCATTAACCATCCTGTCATTTTTCTAGCAGATGCGAGATCCTCTGAAATTATCACTCCCAGGTTCTTTACATTAGTTTTTCGTTCTATTGAGTGGTTGGAATTTGTTATATACTCCGATGAAGTTTTAATTTCCTCACGTTTTCCATATCGGAGTAATTGAAATTTCTCATCATTGAACTTGGTATTGTTTTCTGCGGCCCATTAAAGATCTGGTTGATGTCCGTCTTAAATCTTGCGGTGTCTTCAGTGGAGGACACTGTCATGCAAATTCAGGTGTCATCTGCAAAGGAAGACAGTGCTGTGGCTTACATCCCTGTCTTTGTCAGATATGAGGACGAGGAACAGGATGGGAGCGAGTACTGTGCCTTGTGGAACAAAACTTTTTACTGTAGCTGCCTCGGACTTTACTCTGTTTACTACTACTATTTGTGCTCTATTTGTTACGAAATTATAGCTCCATCTACTAACTTTTCATGTTACTCCTTTTTCACGCATTTTATGCGCTATTACACCATGGTGTAGATAGAAAGAAGAGAGAGGGAAAGGAGAAAGGCCAAAATGGAAAGAGAGGAGAGTGGAAGGAGAAAGACTGGACGGTAGGAAAGTGTAGATAGAGGGGAGTGTGGCTGTGGAAAAGAGTGTAGATGGAGGGAGGGGATTGGGGACGAAGAAAAGGGAGTGTGAACGGAGAAAGGGGAGTATAGATCTAAAGAAGGGAGTGTGGACGGAGAGAGAAAGGAGTGTGGATGAAGAGAGGAGAAGACAGATGAAAAGAAGGGAGAGTGAAAGGGAAGAAACTAGAATGGAAGAGGGACAGAGTGAAGAGAGACACGAAGAATTAGGAGAGTGAAGAAAAAGAAAGGGAAAGAGTGGAAGAAGGAAAAGGAGAGCAAAGGTAGAGGGAGACAGTATAGGGTGTGGAATGGTGTGATTTAAGAGAGGAAGGGAAATATGAGAGAGTCTAGTCAGAAGAGGGGAGTGAGCAGGGGAGAGTATGGTTTAGGAGAGGGAGCTTGCTGGATCCCCATCAAGAAAGGGGAGAGCAAAGGGAAAGTTGTGATTAGGGGAGGGTAATGGGTGGTAGCAGTGTTAGCACTGGTGTTGTTGGCACTGGTGTTGGTGGTGTTGGCACTGGTGCTGGTGGTGCTGGCACTGTGATGGTGTTGGCAGTGGTGTTGGCACTGGTGATGGAGGTGTTGGCAGTGGTGTTGGCACTGGTGATGGTGGAGGTGTTGACACTGGTGATGGTGTTGGCACTGGTGTTGGTGTTGGCACTGGTTATGGTGGTGTTGTCAATGGTTATGGTGTTGGCAGTGGTGTTGGCACTGGTGGTGGTGTTGGCACTGGTGATGTTGGCACTGGTTATGGTGGTGTTGGCACTGGTTATGGTGGTGGTGTTGGCACTGGTTATGGTGTTGGCACTGGTGTTGGTACTGGTTATGGTGGTGTTGGCACTGGTGTTGGTGTTGGCACTGGTTATGGTGTTGACACTGGTGTTGGTGTTGGCATTGGTTTTGGCACTGATGGTGGTGTTGGCACTGGTGGTGTTGGCACTGGTGGTGTTGGCACTGGTGTTAGTGTTGGCACTGGTGGTGTTGGCACTGGTGTTGGCACTGGTGATGATGTTGGTGTTGGCACTGTGGTATTGGCACTGTGGTGTTGGCACTGTGGTGTTGGCACTGGTGTTGGTGTTGGCACTGGTGTTGGTGTTGGCACTGGTGTTAGTGTTGGCACTGGTTATGGTGGTGTTGGCACTGGTATTGGTGTTGGCACTGGTTATGGTGTTGGCACTGGTGTTGGTGTTGGCACTGGTTATGGTGCTGGCACTGGTTGTGGTTTTGGCACTAGTTATGGTGTTGGCACTGGTTATGGTGTTGGCACTGGTTATGGTGTTGGCACTGTTGGTGTTGGCACTGGTTATGGTGTTGGCACTGGTTGTGGTTTTGGCACTAGTTATGGTGTTGGCACTGGTTATGGTGTTGGCACTGGTTATGGTGGTGGTGTTGGCACTGGTTATGGCGTTGGCACTGGTTATGGTGGTCGCGTTGGCAATGGTGATGGTGTTGGCATTGTGATGGTGTTGGCACTGGTGTTGGTGTTGGTGTTGGCACTGGTTATGGTGTTGGCACTGGTGTTGGTGTTGGCACTGGTTTTGGTGGTGTTGGCACTGGTTTTGGTGGTGTTGGCACTGGTGGTGGTGTTGGCACTGGTGGTGGTGTTGGCACTGATGGTATTGGCACTGGTGGTGTTGGCACTACTGGTGTTGTTTCCACTGGTGATGGTGGCAGTGCTGGTACTGGTGATGGCGATGCTGGCAATGGTGATGATGTTGGCACTGGCGATTGTGCTGTTAGCACTAGTGATGATGATGGTGCTGGAACTGGTGGTGATGGTGTTGTTGGCACAGGTGATGATGGTGTTGTTGGCACTAGTGACGGTGGTGTTGCTGGCGCTAGTGGTGTTGCTGGCACTAGTGATGGTGTTGCTGGCACTGGTGATGGTGTTGTTGGCACTAGTCATGGTGGAAGTACTGGCAATAGTGATGGTGGAGATGCTGGCACTAGTGATGTTGGTGGTGCTAGCACTAGTGTTGTTGGCACTAGTGATGGAAGTGCTGTCACTAGTGATGGTGTTGTTGACAGTAGTGATGTTGGCACTAGTGATGATGGTGCTGTTGGCACTAGTGGTGTTGGCACTAGTGATGGTGTTGCTGGCACTAGTAATGGTGTTGCTGGCACTAGGGATGGTAGTGTTGATGGCACTAGTGATAATGTTGCAGGCACTAATGATGGTGTTGGTGGCACTAGTGATGGTACTAGTTGCTGGCACTAGTGACGGTGGTGCTGGCACTAATGATGGTGGTGGTGTTGGCACTGGTGATGGTGGTGGGGTTGAGACTGGTGATGGTGGTGGTGGTGGTGTTAGCACTCGTGATGGTGGTGGTGCTCTCACTAGTGATAGTGGTGGTGCTGGGATTGTTTATATACAGGTGTGAGTAAAACACGATCATCCATGTGAAAGGAATTCAGCAAAATAACATTAAGATCATCAAGTGGGATTAAATTCATCATGAGGTGACTGGGATATGTTATGAAGACGACATGGATAATATACATCTGAACCAATATTTTGGAGGAGGTCATTGACATCTCAAGTATTTTTCTGACACACACCTTTACGAAAAGGGAAAATAAGATGCAGTTGAGAGAGAGGGAGAGGGAGGGAGGGAGAGAGAGAGAGAGATAGGTGCTTCCTCTACAGGCGAAAATGTCGGATTATAGAACTTCTCAATGGCAAAGTGCTTTGTGAACTATGATCGGCTACATTAGTTAAAAATGGAAAACAAAGAATTCTAACTGAACGCGTAATATTGACACCTGGAGAAACGAAAGGAAAAAAGAGCCATAACTGAAACCAGAAAATATCCCAAATACTTTTTCTGATACGCAAAATTCAAGGCAAAAACAGTATCTAGCACTGGAGCTTTACATAAAGGAGACGGAACCTACCTTGATGACGATAAAAAATAGATAAAAAACACACATGTCACAAAATTGACTCTATTCATTAAGCTATTAATTAGTCTAAAGACTGATTATTTAAATGCGTTGTTCGTGAATTAGACTTTAAACGCTGTCGCTATTTCCAATGTAAACTTAACTCCACTGGACTTCGAACACGCCATCAGTGCACTCTGCACCAGGCCTAAATTCATACTCTAAGACGAAGGAAGCTGAAAAAGAAGGAGCATCACACAATTTCTAAAGCACTGGCATTACTTCACTCCACAAACGTGGCAGTAATTGCAAGAAAATTGTAGAACAATAGTATTAACATCACACATCGTAAAACGCTTTGAAAGGATCGTTAAAAGCAAGACTGCCAATTACATGGAATCTTAATTACTGCAGAGCCAAAGGTAATATGGGTTATGAGCAGGTCCCTTCTGCTGTTTGCAACTACTGGACCATAACAATGATGCCTTGGACGCACATGAAGGCAAACAGAATGCAGATGAAATTAGGTAAAATGACACATGTGCAACTAATGTGACATTTTATTTGCCACAGCAAAATGTCACATTAGTTGCACCTGTGTTCTTTTACCTAACATACTTTCTGTAATTCTACCAACATTAATTCAGATGAAATTACACGAACTTTACAATAGCCTTAAGAAAGTGTAACCATGCCATAACAACACATATGAGTGCACAAGAATTAACTAGAAAAGTGGGCAGATATACTGTACATATTTAACTTCCTAAGAAAGGGAATCCAGAGAGTATTAGTAAATAGAATGATATGCAGAGATGCTGAAGTTGAGTGCTGTTTCTCAAGGCACAGTTCTCGTCACACTTCAGTTTCTCTTTCTTAAATTCGACATGGATAGAGGCACAGATCATAGCACTGTATCATCCTTTCTTAGACGATACTAGAGCCTATGCAAGAGTGGCCTTCATCGACAGTGCATTGAACTGCTAATTAAGCTGATCAGGCCCTGATCCATCATGAGGCCTGGTCACAGACCCGGCCGCGGGGTCGTTGACCCCCGGAATTCTCTCCAGGTAAACTCCAGGTAACAGTAAATCAAGTCTTCCAGTGGGCTAAATGTCAGTACTCCACTCTGGAATAATTAAGGAAAACCGAAATAGAATACCAAAAAACCCAGTAAATCCATGGAGAGGAAGTTCCTTAAGAGAGAAAGACGAGTGGCTGGATAACTATAACATTCATAAGTGATACAGAGCACATGATGAGTGTCTTCAAGTCATTTGTTCTCTCTATGCTGGAATATTGCTGTATAATTGCGGCATGATAAAATTACAGAATTGGAATACGTACAGAGAAAATTCAGTGCTCACACTGATTCAGTTAAGCATCTAAACCGCTGGGAATGCTTGAGGTTCTTGGAACTGCACGCCTTGAAACATAGGGAAGAAATGTACATCATAACGAACACCTGGGAAATTCTGTAGGAATTGGTCCTAAATGTGCACAGTGAAATCACTCCATTTGAAAGCAAGAGGCTTGGAAAACGGCGCAAAATACTTCAAGTAAAAAGCGGGGAGGCAGTAAGTGATAGGGGCCTAAGAATCTTCGATACACTTTCTTTGTGCACGAGAGAAATCTACTTGTCACGTTCCCTTCATAAGTAGATCTGCTCCAGCTAACATCAGTTACCGGCCTATCAGATCTGCAACTGGGAGATCTGGTCTGGGACCAAGCATGGAGGCAGTTACTCCTGAAATCGTTTCCAGGTAACTTTCAGATAACCCAACGCTTGTTGGATACTTCAAGTGTTTGCTCCATCCTCTGCTTCTCTTGCTCTTTCCAATACATTTGCTTAACTTTCTGCTCTCTGACAGATTTATAGAACACAAAAGAAATTCTTGTCTTGCTGACAAAACTAAAACTAAATTCTTTCTAGCCTCCACAGGGTTGAAAGTGATAGTGTTAGTTCCACAGAAAAAGCAGTACAGGCATTTAGATTAAATGTAGAGTTGTGGTACTAGAGGTGCTCTCGAATTTTTTCGCGCTTCCTGGGTGAAATATGACGGTTTCAGAGCGGTCGGTCATCCCGGTTTGGTTAGACAGTCATTTTTTTTTTGTTGTATTGTCAGTGTGTTGTTACGATATTTTTTGTAACAGAATAGAATCTTTAAAAGTAAGAACAGCTTGTGTGTGTGAAATTTTGTTTCAAACTCGGTGAAGCAATGGATCAGACAATCTTTTAAACAGTTTTCTCTATTGAAAGCAGAATGAACATCCAATGAGGATGATCGTTCTGAACATTCAACGTCAAAAACAGACACCATCATTAAAAAATTGAAGGTTATTCGTGAAGATCGTCGCCAGGGTATCCAGGACACTCCAAGTACTGTGGGAATTTCTTACGAGTTTTGTCAAAACATTCTGACTGAAAATTTGAACGAGGCTGCGGAATTTGAGCCCCGCTTGCTGAGTGAAGTCCATCGTTTTCTCGCCCAAAACTCCACCACCCTCCCTACTCCAAAGATATAGCTCCATGTGACTTCTTTCTCTTTCCAAAAATAAAAATGGCACTCAAGGGGCGGTGTTTTAACGACGTGGAGGAGATTCAAGTAGATTGCAGGCCACACTAGATGCTGTTGCGAAAAAAGATTTCCAGAAATGTTTTGAGAAATGACAGAGGTACTTGTATCAATGTATAGCCTCCCAAGGTGAGTACTACGAGAGAAACAACTTCATCTAGGTGATTATATAAGCCTATATATTTTATTTCTCTGCAGTTTGGGAACTTTTTGATAGCACTTTATATATATTATGTTATTTTATTATTGCAAGGTGCTGTTTGTGCAAAACTACGTTTACATTTTTATTTTTTATTAAAACATCGGCCGATTTCCACCAAGACAGGGTGGCCCGAGAAAGAAAAACTTTCATCATCATTCACTCTATCACTATCTTGCCAGACGGGTGCTTTACACTGCCCTCCTTCAAAGTACAGACACTGTACTTCCCATCTCCAGGACTCAAGTCTGGCCTGCTGGTTTCCCTGAGCCCCTTCATTAATGTTACTTTGCTCACACTCCAACAGCACGTCAAGTATTAAAAACAATTTGTCTCCATTCATTCCTATCAAATATGCTCACGCATGCTTGCTGGAAGTCCAAACTCCTAGCACACAAAACCTCTTTACCCACTCCCTCCAACCCTTCCTAGGCCGACCCCTACCCTGCCTTCCCTCCGCTACAGATTTATACATTCTCGAAGTCATTCTGTTTTGTTCCATTCTCTCTACGTGTTCGAACCACCTCTGAATAATTGTTTTTTGTAATCCCACACCTTCTCCTAATCTCCAAACTACGAATTCTCTGCATTATATTCAAACCACACATTGCCCTGTGTTACACCCTTTTATTCATTTTAAGTAGACTGTTTCTACTTATCACAATGGTATACCTTTATATGTTATTTTTGCTATTTCACTTAATATTATATTCAGGAGTAATTCCATTAGTAGCTAAAATGGATTTACTCGACTTTATAATATTATCTGGTCGTATTACTTAGCTTTGTATATAGGTAGGTTGTTTAATTAGTGTCAACTGCTGGTGCCACCTGGCCAAGCACCAGTAGGTGTTTTGAGCTACTCAACCCCTGCTCCGACCGAGACAAAGTGGGTTGGTAAAGCCTCAATGAGCTCAGTTCATACCTTCCTCTGGACCAGGGTCTAGGGAAGTATCCACCTCTAAAACCAACATTCGCCTCCCTAGAAAATCCCAGGAATTTTCGGGAACTCATTGCTAAGACTTACCTCGGTTGGAGAAGGCGGTTAAGAAGCTCTTAGAGAAAGTGAAGCCAAGTGAGCAAGCCTCTGTAGTGTAAGAGGACTTACTGTAAAGTGAACCCTATTATAAGAAATCTATTAATGTGTTCGAGTTTTTAGGCAACGCCTGTGAATGTGCATATTCTAATATTTCGTGACTCACTCGGAGCCATTTGTAAATACTTGACCTAGTACTGTGATGTTTTAATGAGAAATGGTAAAAGTATTCTACTCATAGTGCAAAATATGAGGGGGATTTAAGTGATTATGATTATTAATAAATTAAATAGAAACTAAGAAAATTCCTTTTCCTCTCAGAGTGAAGATCTAGACGTAGTAAGTTTATTTTGTTACGAAAACCACTATAACCCAGGGACCAACTGACTATGTAACACCCTGAGACATGACATCTCCACTGCCTCCAGCCTCATCCTCGTTGCAACTTTCATCACCCATGCTTCACACCCATGCAAGAGTGTTGGTATAATTATACTCTCATACATTCCCCTCTTTGCTTCCACGAACAAAGCTTTTCGTCTCCACAGACTCCTAAGTGCACCACTCATCATTTTACCCTCATCAATTCTATTAATCATCTCATCCTTGGTAGACCCATCTGCGGACACGTCCACTCCTAAATTTCTGAATACATTCACCACCTCTATACTCTCTTCCAATCTGATATCCAATCTTTCGTCACCTAATCTTTTTATCCTCATCACCTTACCCTTTCCTATATTCACTTCTAATTTTCTTCTTTTACATACCCTACCAAATTCATCCACCAATCTCTGAAACTTCTCTTCAGAATCTCCCAAAAGCATAGTGTCATCAGCAAAGAGCAACTCTGACAACTCTCACTTCGTGTTTGATTCTTTATCTTAACTCGACACCTCTTGCCAAGACCCTCGCACTCACTTCTCTTGCATGTTAATATTTCATGTTAATATTATAAAATTTGTGTTGTCACTTTATGCAAGAATTATAATATTTATTATATTGTTGTTGGGTTTTGTGTAGGGATCTATGTAGTATATTTTATGTAGCTTATTTTGCAGATGCAGGTGTGGATGTGATAACTTGCTAGGGTAATATTGTGAGGGGAAAAATGCAACAGATAGGAGTAGCGAGCGAGTATATGGTAACGATAGTTTGATTGCCGGCTGCTTGTTAAGGTAGGGCAAGTCTGGCTTCCGCTAACCCCCCCCCCTTCCCCCTTATTCCCCCACCCCAAAAGGTGACGTGTGGGGCTCCGGCCAAACAGTAATCACTCGACTCACAGCTCCCAGCACAACTGTAAGTACAAGCCTGCTCCTATTCTAGTGGACTTATTGGTTGAAAGCTTCACTTTTGACCAATAATAAACTTAGTCCTTTCAGCCTTGATCTCCATGCTAGACGTTTTGGTAATCACCAAGTCTTTTAGGTATTGTACTTATCATGGAGAGTGATTTCTTAAGCAGTGGGTAACCTGTCTCTCTTTCCAGCTTGGAATGACAAATCGGGTCACCTGCCAACCAACGAGAAGTGTTGAAGGAGAAGGACTTTTGCAAAAGTCCGGAGACGTCACATGTTGGATCTACCTACCTGATTAGCTGTAGGCAACAGCAGATCATAACCCCCTCATCTTTGTAGTGGTAAAGAATCTGCTTTCCTGTCATCTGGACTGACTATTCAAGGCTATAGACTCTGTGAAGAACTGGCCGTTGGGTTGTCACCAACACCTGTGACCCCCCTCCCCACACACACATCAACAACGGCTATAATCTCTACAAGACTGTGTGAACATCAACCAGACACCCAAGTTTAATTGTATATATTTGCATTGAATTCAGATATTTATATTTTTCATTTTTAGGATAAATATTTCATATTTAAGTATTTTATATTTACTAAATAATAAAGTGTTTATGTTTGTCAGTTTTTATTCTTTTTCTATTCATTAATTTTCCTGAGGAGGAGCCAGCCTTGGTAATACTGACTGAAGTTGTTACAGGGCTGAGTAAGCCTTCACAATATAATTCAATCTATGATACAGACTCCTTACATCTTTGTTGTTTGTATCCAGTAGGGCCTCTTTACCTGTGTTACGTTTCCATGTCATTATTCATTTTTGTGAGGGAAAAGTTCAATAGATAGGAGTAGCGAGGGAGTATATAGTAACAATAGTTTCATTGCCGGCTACTTGTTAAGGTAGGGTAAGTCCAGCTCCCGCTATTACCCCCTTTTTCCCCCCCTTTTTTTCCCCTCCCCGAAAGTGATAGTTTGATTGCCGGCTGCTTGTTAAGGTAGGGTCAGTCTAGCTCCCGCTATCCCTTCCCCTCCCTCTTCCCCCCCCCCGAAAGGTGACGTGTGGGGCTCCGGTCAAACAGTAAATCACTCGACTCACAGCTCCCAACACTACTCATGGAATGACAGAGAGGGTCACCTGCCAACCAACGAGAAGAATAGAAGGAGACGGACTAACGTCCTGAGACGTCCCATGTTATGTAAGCCAACACAGGACCTAACCCCTCATCATAGCAGTGGTAACGAACCTGTTTTCCTGTCATCTGAAGTAATTATTCACGGCTATACTCTGTGAAGAACGAGCCGGTGGTGGTCACCAACACCTGCTACCCCCCCCCCCACATCAGCAACGGCTACGATTTCAACAACACGCAGTGTCGCCAACACCTGACACCCCATTACCACGATATACCTATATTAGCGTTGAGTTCAAAGGTACTTTTTTTTTCTTTTCATTTTTCTTTCAATTAGGATACCCATTAATGTTTTATTGTTTTACATTTTCCGTTTCTAAATAATAAAGTGTTTATCATTGTCTGTTATTATTTCTTTTTCTATTCATTAATTTTCCTGAGGAGGAGCCAGCCTTGGTAATACTGACTGAAGTTGTTACAGGGCTGAGTAAGCCTTCACAAGTGGCGACCTTGCCAGGATCAACTCTACTGAATCAAGATTCAATTCCATCTCGAATCTACCATTGGAACTTCAACGCCGCATACCACAGACGGTTACCACCAGCCATGAGTAATCATTCTCTATGGTAGGACTACAGTACAGGTATTTAAAAGATTTGGTGATTGTTATAGTCTGAATTTATTGTAAGTCAAGTCAGGCAGGATATAATATTTAACTCTGCCACCTTTTTTTCGAGCTTGAAACACTTTGGAGGACTAGACTCTAGGGACCCGACATTTTCCAGTGACAATTTGTTTCATTGAGCTCTTTATTTTATCAAGGGAACTATCGCAGGACACTCTTGATTTGTTGGTGAGAAGATTGGATGGTCAAGGGACCCCATTCTACTTACTGTTTGCTCGGAGCCGGCATAGAACCCTTCGTTTTCATTAATACATATTGTTTAATTGAAGCAGGGATCGAGCCCTCTGGTTTATTTACAGTTTGAGCGGAGCAGGAATTGAACCCTCTGTTTTCTTTGATACCCGTTTCATTTTTCCCCTGGTAGTTTAAGTTATTCTTGCAAGTATGGAGGAATACCAGTTTTGGATGAATGCTGGAAGTAAGTTAGGAATAACAGGGAAAAATTTAGAATCTTTCATTAGTGCTAAGATCCAGGAAAGACTTGAAAGAGAGAGAATTGAGAGAGAAGAATCGAAAGAGGAAAGAATCGAGAAGAAAAAGGAGAGAGAGAGAAATTGAAAGAGAAGAGAGACAGAGAATCAAGACAGAAAGAGAAAGAGAGGATGAAAAGGAGAGAGATTGAATTGAAAGAGAAAACCAAGATAGACAGTTAGAAAGAGAGAGAGAAGACAAAAAGGAGCGTGATAGACTTGATCGTGAGGAGAGAGCTAGAGTACGTGAGGAACAAGCTAAAGTACGTGAGGAACAAGTTAAATTAAGAGAACTTGAGGAAAGAGCAAAGGATAGAGAAGTTGAGGAAAAAGCTAGAGAATGTGAGGAAAAAGCTAGAGAACGTGAGGAAAAAGCTAGAGAACGTGAGAAAAGAGAGAGAAAAGGATCGCGAGCTCAAGAAAGCTCGCCTTGAATTAGAGAATAAAAAGTTAACTCTTACACAACAACAATTAGAGGAAGGAGTAATTGAACATCATGCAGCTAGTGCACATATTCCAACACCTAATTTACCTCCCTTCACAGAGGGTGAAGACATTACTTCATACATTATCAGGTTTGAAAATACCGCTACCCTCTGTGAATGGCCTGCTGACACCTGGGCTACCAGGTTAGGAATGTTATTTTCTGGTACAGCTTTGAATATCTATGCAACTTTGTCGCAGGATATCATATGTAATTATAACCTACTGAAGAAGGCAATCCTTAAAGCATATCAAAAAACCACAAATTCTTACAGGAAAGATTTCAGGTATGCCACCTTACAGCCTGGCCAGAACTTTCAGCAGTTACAGGTAACACTCTTTCGTTTGTTCGACTTTTGGATAGAGAGTTCAGGAATTGATCACAGTTATGAATCTCTTAGAGACTTCATGGTTGCTGACCAGTTCCTGACAGCTCTTCCCCACCAGATAAGAACATTCATTAGAGAACGTAACCTGATTAAAGCTGAGGAAGTTGCTGAGGCCGCTGACTTGTATGCTGAGGCTCACAATTCCTATAAAGACCTAAAGGGATCGAACCTTAAGGGCAATGGTTCACCTGAACCAAAGATTAAGAAGCCTACAGTAGAAAAAAGTCACCAGCTATTATACCAACATGTCATCGGTGTGGTGGTATCGGACATAAACGTCCAGATTGTCCTTCCAAGAAAATAGAGAAAGTTGGAAGATGTTTTGTTGACGGTAATGACCAAGCACCCTTCTGTTCAGGAGCAGTTAATGGTATAAAAGTCTCAGATATATTACGTGACACTGGATGTACGTGCATCGTAATTTCGGACAAACTGTTCCCTTACTTTAAAACCTCTCGTGTGTCCTCTATTCTTTCAGATTACTTGGGTCGTGAAAATACTTTCCCTACAATACGTTGTTACTTGAAAACTAAATGGTTCACCGGTTGGACTAATGCGGTACTAGCCCCAATTACTTGTTCTATAATAGTGGGTAACATTAAAGGTGCCGTTCTTCCTTCAGAGGCGGATCTTTCGTCACCACCCGTGGATCTAAGTTTTCCAGCTCTTCTTCCTTGCAAGTTAAATAATCCCCTTAACAATTCCGCACCGGAAGCTGCATTGTCTCGTACTGTTCATTTGGGGGTGGAAACAGATGATACTGCTCTCGATAGTGAGGTAGCAGGATCACCTGTCCACTCGTCGGGTGAAAGTAAGGGTATTGCCTCCGGCACTCTCAATGTCTTGACTAGGGCTCAGACCATAACCCCGGCTTCTCCTACCTCCTCTTCTCCCACCGTAAGTCCTTTTATTTTCCCAGATTTTATGTCCAAGGATGACTTTGTCAATATACAGCGCAATTGCCCTTCACTTCGGGATTGTCATAATCAAGCTTTTAACAACAAAGTTATCCATGGGAGATACGTATCTCATAAGTTTGAATATATTAATGGTATCTTATATAAATCTGTATTTAAATCTCATTCTTCAGTGATAGATTATTCCCTCCTTGTTGTTCCTAAACCATGTCGAGAGACTGTTCTTCAAATGGCTCATGATTTGCCAGTGACCAAACACTTGGCCCATCGTAAGACGTGGCATAAACTCAAGCACACTTATTTTTGGCCAAGCATGTACTCTCAGGTTACAAAGAAGTATAGTTCTTGCAATAGGTGTCAGGTGCTTACTGCACAAAATACACACACTCCTAGTTCCTGTATATTTATTAAATCTAAAACTTCCCTCCTGCAGAAACGAGATACTCCACCATAGAAAAGGAATGTTTGGCCCTTGTGTGGGGTATCTCCAAGCTTAAATTTTATTTACTGGGAAAAGAATTCATTTTAGAAACGGATCACAAACCTTTGATATACCTAGAAACTTTTAAGGGAACCAACAGTCGCCTCTTGAGGTGGACATTGGCACTCCAGGCTTTTAAGTTCCATATTGTGTATATCAATGGTTCATCCAATTATTTCTCTGACTGGTTAAGTCGTGACAGTCAGTAGAAGATTTGTTGCCTTACGCGACTTCCACATGTTAGAACTTTTTCCTCGCCTATTCTTCTTATACTCCTTGACTATAAGTCTTGGTATGGGGGAGTGTGAGGGAAAAGTTCAATAGATAGGAGTAGCGAGGGAGTGTATAGTAACAATAGTTTCATTGCCGGCTACTTGTTAAGGTAGGGTAAGTCCAGCTCCCGCTATTCCCCCCCCCCCTTTTTCCCCCTCCCCGAAAGTGATAGTTTGATTGCCGGCTGCTTGTTAAGGTAGGGTCAGTCTAGCTCCGGCTATCCCTTCCCCTCCCTCTTCCCCCCCCCCCCGAAAGGTGACGTGTGGGGCTCCGGTCAAACAGTAAATCACTCGACTCACAGCTCCCAACACTACTCTTGGAATGACAGAGAGGGTCACCTGCCAACCAACGAGAAGAATAGAAGGAGACGGACTAACGTCCTGAGACGTCCCATGTTTAATCTACTTACCTGTTATGTAAGCCAACACAGGACCTAACCCCTCATCATAGCAGTGGTAACGAACCTGTTTTCCTGTCATCTGAAGTAATTAGTCACGGCTATACTCTGTGAAGAACGAGCCGGTGGTGGTCACCAACACCTGCTACCCCCCCCCCCCCCCACATCAGCAACGGCTACGATTTCAACAACACGCAGTGTCACCAACACCTGACACCCCATTACCACGATATACCTATATTAGCGTTGAGTTCAAATGTAATTTTTTTCATTTCATTTTTCATTTTTCTTTCAATTAGGATACCCATTCATGTTTTATTGTTTTACATTTTCCGTTTCTAAATAATAAAGTGTTTATCATTGTCTGTTATTATTTCTTTTTCTATTCATTAATTTTCCTGAGGAGGAGCCAGCCTTGGTAATACTGACTGAAGTTGTTACAGGGCTGAGTAAGCCTTCACATCTCACTCATTGCTGACAGGAATCTATACTCACGTGTCTTGGGTTAAAAAGCCCGCCCATAACCGGGTTTATGGTAAGTTACCAGATCGTATCTTGGTTCTCAACTGCGCAGCCAATTGAACTACAATACATCATAGTAGACTTACCTGGGTATGTATCGGACCCTTATTAATAACCTGGGTATCGGTGTCTTGGTTGAAGCAGACATGTTCTTTGAAGAATGTCGCAGGACACTCTGTCAGGATCGCAACACTCGTTGTTACACACTGTTCATAAAGTATTTTTTATTATTCACAATCTTATCACTAAAGAAGTTGATCACACTTCTCTAAGTGTTTTGCTGTGTTCTTTGAGATACTTTTATGCACAAAAAAGCACGGATCAGTGTTCTTTGTTATCCTGGCGTCAATGTGTCCCTTGGCATGGTTAAAAACAATCTGAGCTATAACGCCCCTCGCCGCACTTCGCCTGCCCCCAGCTACAATGAAAAGGCTGACATAGCATATTTCCCCTGCTTGCCAAACTCCCACCATGAAACAAAGTAAATGCTTGATTCTTGCTGTCTGGGAATAGACAACAATGTACACTATAACATGGTAATAAAGTGGGTGCAGGATTTTCCTTAATTGTCTTGCTCTTGCAAAGATGTGGCATGAATTAGTGACTGGTACATGCTGGTTAAACATCTGCTTGTAATTACTTGATGTGGAAGTAAACAAGATGCTTGCCCCTTCTGAGAGGGCTGGGCCCCTCAGGGCTGATACCTCCCTCCTGGAGAAAATTTCTCCACAGTACTTTCCAGTGACTCTTCCACTTTCTACACTACTTACCATATCTCAAGTAACCTTGACCTCATCTGATCTGACCTCTGGTTTACTCAGTTTTCTCTCTCAATTGTCATTTAATAATGGTCTAGAACTGACCAAAAGGTCTCGGGAAGATTTACCTCAAATATGTAGGTTAATTTCAAATTCCCTCTCTCCTCTATTATCCTTACTTCCTTCTCCTCCTCATAACCTTCACTTTCGTCTCCTGCTCCACTAGACCAGGTCTGGGACTGGGTCGAAGGGGCAGTAACCTCAAAAATAAACTGTTTCTCCTCACTAACTTTTCTTCCCATCTCCTCCCCACTACCATCTTTCGAATCCCTTTAACCCTATTTCTTACTTCATCAGGCTCTTCCTCTACCCCCCCCCCCATCACCGGCATCTCTCCTTCACTTCATCTTTCTTCATTCCACCCTTCACTCAACATTCTACCCTTACCTCTGTCCCTCCAACACATCCATCCTACCCTTCCCTCCCTATATCTCTGGCCATTCCACTCCTCATTCCTTCCCTCCATCTACTCGTCTTTCTAATAAACATTCCTTATTACCAGAGGCACTCCATGGCTGACTGAGGAATCCGTCCTCTCTATGCTCATGGTGGTGGTGGTGTTGATGGTAATGGTGGAGGTGGTGTTGGTGGAGGTGGTGTTGGTGGAGGTGGTGTTGGTGGTGGTGGTGTTGATGGTGGTGTTGGTGGTGGTGGTAGCTGTATGATCCCAAAACGATACAGTTTATTCGGCATTTATCACATGACCACCTCTTGCATTCTCTCAGTACCAGCCAAGCTGGCAGCTGACACTGCAGTTGCCAGGGCCCTCGGCTATCCTTCTTTGCTGCTATGTCCATATGTCAACCAACTAGGTGAGAGATTCACTCCAGCCAAATTAATGCTATATTTACACTCCTGGTTGTAGTCTCTCACTAGCGGGCTGAGTACATATGCAGGTCTCTCTTGTATGAATTATATGCTAATAGCAGTGAGTGAACTAGCTTTGCTCTCACTGATTATCACTGATGTGTATGCACGGAGTGCAGCTGTGCATTGCTGCACAGTTGCACTCTGTACATATTGTAAATACTGGTGCAGGAAGTATTCGGGTACTCAAAAAACTGCCTGTGGTATTTGCCTTTGTCTTTATTCTCGTAGTTTATTTGCCCGGAGACTTCATTTACGGCCAGATACTACAGGCATTTCATATATACCCGTCTTTGTAATATGGGAAGCTGTCTGGGACAAATTTTGTTACCATGCTGCTGTTGTATTGCATTGCTGCCGCCATGTATTGAGTGTACTGCTAACTGGCGGCACTTGCTGCATTTAGTGCTGGCTTGGCAATGCCACCAGCACATGTTAGGCGTTTGATGATGGCATATACTCTTGCAGTCCTTGCCTAGACTATCTCTATTGGCATTATGATATTGGCTATTGGCATTATCATACTGACTATTTCAATTGGCATTGAATATCGTAGTTTTTTAATTGCTGTATAGCTTCATGGGCTAATTCGCAACAAGCTTAGGTCTTATTCATTCGATATGACTTGGCCATCTGATGTGTCTGCTACGCAGGGAACTCGTATTAGTCTCCACTCCCCTTTGTGTTGTTGCTGCTGCTTTTGCTGCTACTACTGCTGCTGTTGTTGTTGCTACTACTACTGCTGTTGTTGCTGCTACTACTACTACTACTACTACTACTACTGCTGTTGTTGCTGCTACTACTACTACTGCTACTACTACTGCTGTTGCTGCTGCTACTACTACTACTGCTGTTGTTGCTGCTACTACTACTGTTGTTGCTACTACTGTTGTTGCTGCTGTTGCTACTGTTGTTGCTGCTACTACTGTTGTTGCTGTTGTTGCTGCTACTACTGTTGTTGCTGTTGTTGTTGCTGCTACTACTGTTGTTGCTTCTACTACTGTTGTTGCTGCTACTACTACTGCTGTTGCTGCTACTGCTGTTGTTGCTATTGCTGCTACTACTGTTGCTGCTACTATTGTTGTTGCTGCTGTTGATGCTGCTGCTATTACTGCTTCTGCTGCTGTTGCTGCCGCTGCTGTTGCTATTACTGCTGCTGCTATTACTGCTGCTGTTGATGCTGCTGCTATTACTGCTGCTGTTGATGCTGCTGCTGCTATTACTGCTGCTGTTGATGCTGCTGATATTACTGCTGCTGTTATTACTGCTGCTGTTATTACTGCTGCTGTTGATGCTGCTGCTATTTCTGCTGTTGTTGATGCTGCTGCTATTACTGCTGTTATTACTGCTGCTGTTGATGCTGCTGCTATTTCTGCTGTTGTTGATGCTGCTGCTACTGCTGATGCTGTTGCTGCTATTACTGCTGATGCTGTTGCTGCTATTACTGCTGCTGTTGATGCTGCTGCTATTACTGCTGCTGTTGTTCCTGCTATTACTGCTGTTGTTGATGCTGCTGCTATTACTGCTGCTGTTGATGCTGCTGCTATTACTGCTGCTGTTGTTCCTGCTATTACTGCTGTTGTTGATGCTGCTGCTATTACTGCTGCTGTTGATGCTGCTGCTATTACTGCTGCTGTTGTTCCTGCTATTACTGCTGTTGTTGATGCTGCTGCTATTACTGCTGCTGTTGATGCTGCTGCTATTACTGCTGCTGTTGTTGCTGCTACTACTGCTGTTGCTGTTGCTGTTGCTGATGTTGCTGTTGCTGTTGCTGTGTGCGTTCGTCCGCATTTCAATATCTGGATTTTTTCGTGTCGTTTTATGATTCACATTTATCAACGTCTTTTTCCTGGTGTTTTACGCGCTAAGATTAATTTCTGGCAAAGTTTCCTCTGTCTTTGTTTGCCTGTCTGTCTGTCTCTGTCTCTCTCTCTCTCTCTGCCTCTGTCTCTTTATCTGTCTCTCTCTCTCTCTCTCGTATTTATTCATGTTTTTTCTCTTCACTCCGTTATCCATTTATTTAACCTTTTTCTCTTTCACTTATTTATGTCTTATGCCTTCTCTCTGTTCCTTCTAATCAATCCATCATGTTAAAGGAATTTTTCTTCCTGATTCTCTCCATTCCTCTCTTCCATTCCTTCTTTCTTTCCTCCCCAAGATCGCTTCCTTCCTTCTTCCCTCTCTGTCTGTCTCTCTCTCCTTTTTCTTTCTCGCGTCCTCCCGTATTTCACTTGTAAATAAACCTGATTAATACGTCGACAGGGAAGCTCTGCGCCTGCGCTGACGAGCAGGGGGAGTGGCCAATATTTTTTGAATGTGTTACAAACACATTAAGGAAAGGTGTATAATTTTCGTCGCTCTAGAGGTTATATTGGGCTTAAAACCTCCCAAATAGGAGCCGATATTGTTGGATATGCAGTCCTGCATAATTTGAGTATTAAGCAGATGGACAGGACAGCTCCAGGAACCTCAGATAAGCTAACTAAATTATGTTTGTAATTCTGGCCAGTATTATCATCATATTATCATTTAGGTAGAGGGGGGTTCTGTACATGATACACAGTAATCTCCAGACTAATTGGTGAGTGTTATGATTATAAATTCTCCTTCTGTTATATAAATGTGTATATGTAATCATTTATTAATTTTAATATACAGTCCACAAATTTATATTAAATTTTACCAGAATTCCTGGTGATGTACATTTCATTTGCAATTAATATAGGTCTAGAACAACTTGTGAAGAGATAGATTATGGTAGGTATCGAAGGGGTGCATTTTTTTGCGACCTAGGTGTTCTAAATTCCTACTTGTCTCTGTAACTTTGATAAATAATAATTATCTTTGTTACCATTTACTGGTATGCATCTAATAAGATACATCCAGGCAAATATAATTTTCCACAAAATGCTCTTTGAGCTGTTGCTGGCTACAACCTCAACTATGCTATTAGTGTAAATATAGTGAAAGTGATGTGCATAGCTTATACTGTTGTACATACGTGTATATGGTATGCAATATCGACAAGATGAAGAATTAGATACATGTGAAACATCTGGGTATCTTTATTGTAGA
The DNA here is from genome assembly GCF_038502225.1 of Cherax quadricarinatus. Lineage (NCBI taxonomy): Eukaryota > Metazoa > Arthropoda > Malacostraca > Decapoda > Parastacidae > Cherax > Cherax quadricarinatus. The sequence continues at coordinate 116,777 of NW_027195650.1, read as the reverse complement.
CGTTTCGCTATCCAGTGGCTTTATCAATATAATTTGAAGGACATAATCAGAAGACAGTAGAACGTTATACAAAAGATGAGGTAATCAGTCCCTCAGCCTTAATATTGGTGAAGGGCATCGTAGTCGTGAAGAGTCTGAAATACAGACACTTCAGACCATACCACGGGCGGGGATAGAACCCGCGATCAGAGAGTCTCGACACTCCAGACCGTCGCGGGTTCTATCCCCACCCGTGGTATGGTGTGTTTGCAATCGTGTCATTAAGATTTCGTGAGTCATGTCAGACACTTCAGATTCTTCACGAATACGGATCTCTTCACCAATTCCTGAGGGACTGATTACCTCATCTTTTGCATATAGTTCTATTGTCTTCTAATTATGTCCTAGAATTTGTATTGATAAAGCCACTGGATGGCAATAATTCCTTCCTTAAATCTCTTGAAGAGATAATTACCCAAGAAGAAATTTCCTCGATTAACTGTTAGAAATAATTATGTGAAGTTATATACACTTGTGGATCTAACCAGAAGCCTACTTGCAGGGCTGCATCTGCTCTTGTTGCCGTCTTCCTAGATAAGAGCTCAAGCAACTAATTTGAGATAGGCATAAGAACTAATAACTGGGCGTATACACTGCAAACTGAATTGTTTGCCATCCTAATGACATTGAAATTAACTCTGATACCGAGTTTGACTATTACTGATTCAATGTTACCTTTGAGGGCACCTGACTCACACTAACAACATGCTCATTGGAAAAGCCAGGTACAGACTCCATAATCAGAGAAAAATTAATCAATTTAGTTTTTATGGTTTCCGTAAAACGCTGAATTACTCCCTCATTATAAAATTTGTAAGTTAGCCAGAGAAAGTACCCAGAAGGAAAATGTATATCTGTGTCTAGCATTAGGAATAAAATTAGGAGAGCAGTAAATAATGAAAGCAAATTTTACAGGAATGAAGTTGATAAATTAGACACATGTGCAACTCTTGGGTATCTTTATTGAGGAAACGTTTCGCCACACAGTGGCTTCATCAGTCCATACAAAGGAGAATCTTGAAGAACAGGAGGAGAATGAGGTAATCAGTCCCTCAACCTTAAGTCGATGTGGTCAGTCCATCAATCTTGAATAGAATACGGCATACGTGGGGAGAAGGAGCTTATAAACCGTTGGCAGGAGAGCTGCAACAGTCATAGGTGGTGTCACAGGAATGAACTTAGAAAGAACCTACCATGTGAACAGACTGTTGTTGTAATAGCCACCCAAAGGCTTGGTTACCAATACCTCTAGCATTCTGGCAGGAACACACACGATGATCAAACTATATACCCTAGGTAGTAGGTTGGTAGACAGCAACCGCCCAGGGAGGTACTACCGTCCTGCCAAGTGAGTGTAAAACAGAAGCCTGTAATTGTTTTACACGATGGTAGGATTGCTGGTGTCTTTTTTTTTTCTGTCACATACACATGGAAGATTTCAGGTACATCTTGCTACTTCTACTTACACTTAGGTCACACTACACATACATGTACAGGCTTATATATACACACCCATCTGGGTTTTCTTCTATTTTCTTTCTAGTTTTTGTTCTTGTTTATTTCCTCTTACCTCCATGGGGAAGTGGAACAGAATTCTTCCTCCATAAGCCGTGCGTGTTGTAAGAGGCGACTAAAATGCCGGGAGCAAGGGGCTAGTAACCCCTTCTCCTGTATATATTACTAAATGTAAAAGGAGAAACTTTTGTTTTTCCCTTCGGGCCACCCCCGCCTCAGTGGGATAGACTCAGGCTGGTATGTTGAAAGAAAAATCAAAAAATAATACGGGTTCGATCCCCGGCTAGTTACACTTCTGTTAATTACTTGATCGCGGATGCATTAATGAGTATGCTGCTCCCGAAGACTGACATTCCAAATAGGAGTAGAATGAAATTAGTTCTGAGCTTATCACAGCCACGTACGCGCTCGCACCAAGAAACATGCGAGTGTTACTGGGTACTTGATATTTGTTGGATGACTCGGAGGTTAGAGCATAGTGGATTTTGGTTGGCTACTTACGAGGAGGATTAAAATAAGACGGGTTCGAGCCCCGTGTTTGAGGTAGTCGGTACGCAGGTAAACATACGACAAAATCGGAAAAAAAAGACGAACTAAATAATTTGTTGTCGGTTTATAAAGTCGCTCCATCGGTACATGTTAACATTTTCTCTGTCATATTAACGTTCTTACCCATTCAAACTTAACATTCATACTCTAGTGAAAGTTAGTATATGAAGAGGAATCAGGACTCCACTGGCCTCCAATTCATTTCAATATACCTCATTTTTACTACGACTTTTTTTTCGAAATTCCCAGCATCAATTTCTTAACGTTTCCTGTAATTTACAAATAATTTGTTCTTTAATTTACGTTAGGTTAGGTTAGGTGAAGTTAGTTTAGGTTAGATTAAGTTTAGATTACGTTAGGTTCGATTAAGTTAGATTAGGTGAAGTTATGTTAATTAAGCGAAGCTATATTAGGTTACATGTTGTGTGTACTTATGTTGCTGCATACTTGTGTGTATTTATGATGTTATGTATTTGTTTGTACTTATTTGGTTTATTTGTATTCATTAAGGATGGCCAGAGCAAATTTTGCATTCTCAGTGGTTCAGCAGAAGTATTTTTGCCTGACATCCACGACAAGGTGGGCTAAGTGCTATTTCTTTCTTTTGTTACTTTTGTCAGAGTACATAGCACTAAAAAAGTGCGTTACTGAGATCTTACTGAGCACTCACACAAAGGGATGTTAAAAGGCAACGTTACGTAACGACATTACAGAATATTGTTTCAGAGGACGATACAGAAGGATGTTATAGGACAGCTCTATCAGAATAACATAGCAACGTTTCAAAGCACTATTGCATAGCAGTATTACATAGCAACGTCTGATAACGTTACAAGCAGTGTTACATAGAAGCGTTACATAGCAACGTTTGATAACGTTAGAAAGTGTTACATAGCAATGTTACAGTGTAGAGCATGGAGAAGTGATACCATCAGCCAGCCAGATATGTATAAATAAAACCTTCCCACAAAACGGCGGCTCTCTAACCCAAAGGGGCTTCAGACCTGGAATGCTCTTAAAGTCTCCTTACCGCCAGCATGCTCACAGTACAGACAACTTTAGCATCGAGATGGTTATAGCTCTGTCTTGCCCCCACGGGGTGTAGAACTTCAATGTTTGGGAATGGAAGACATTTGGCCATAACAGAGGAGGAAGTGATTTCATTGACTATGGATAGCGTGCAGGCGGGGATATCCCCTTCGCTCTTGCGCCTTGCTGGCCACGCGCACGCACACGCGCCCCTCAATAAACAGAATAACAATAACAGCGTTAGCTGACGTTAGAATGGACACTATAACCCAGAAAAAAAGATGTTGTCTGGAAGAAGAGCGACTGTGTCTAATCTTCGGTAAAAAAAAAAAATATTAGTGTAAGTAAAAAAGGGGAAAAATGTTAAAAATTATTTAAGAAACGTAGGAGTAATCCTCGAGTATGCGGTACCAAGCTGGTACCAAAACACACGAACAAAACCTACGGAGGATCAAGCCTCCAGCCACTCACTGGGTTCAATAACCCACACGGATTTACTGGTTCACATAATGGAAACTGTTACCAACAGAGCAAGAAGAGATAGGATCATGACTTACAAAATACTCCGGGGTAATAAGAGGGTGAACTAAAATCGATTGATTACCAGAAAGGGACATGAACATGATTACTAGAAAGGGACACGAACGAGAAGACACAAGTGCAGGCTAAACACTGAAAAGACTCAGAGAAACATCAATTAAAACAAAAAAAATCTTACTCATCTTTACCTTAAAATGCTAACCTGAATGCTTGACCAGTCAGAAAGTGACCAACAGCAGATGTTAAGCACACACGCACCTGTTTACTGCTAGGCTAAACAGGAAACCAGGTGTAAGGAGTCTTTCCGATACGTCGCGTCTTGTCAGCGGATCAAACCGTCGACCAAGTGTCCTGACCACTGAGATACAGGTCACTACAGAAACAACAGCTTTCTAAAAATAAATATGAAAGAGAGTGGTCACTTCAACCAGCTCAGAGTTATAAAGCAGGCACAAGAACTGGAGGTCAACATTTGCAAACACAGCAAGGTGAACACGCAAACATTTCAGTTATTCACATAAGACGGACTATGAAATTTCTGCTGAGAAACAAGAAACGTGAAAGTCAACAACAGTGCCAACTTTAGTCTGAGGAAGCCTTGTCAAGAACGTCATCAAGAAACTAAATTAACAAAAATTTGGCGGATCAGTTCAGTGGATTCATCGAGTCTCTAACCATTGTGCTAGTGGTTCCGAGACTACTAGTCTAATGCTCGACGAATACACCGACAAGGGTCATAAGGAGGTTTCCATATGATTTATTATGCAGTGGGAGAGCATACGAGTGGTTCTTGCAGGATTGGCACTTCACAAGCTCGAGGCTCCAACACTTCACTAAATTGTTATATTTGTTTATTATGAATTTTCTGCGTCTCACTTATGTCTTTTAAATTTGTTTACAATTAACGGTGGAACAAGGGGTGCCATAAGGTGAAATTTTCTCACGTATTTAATAAGCACCGGTGTAGAGCAACATATTTAGTAAGTGTAATTATTGGTGGCAAGACATTTATTAAGGCAACTTTTGTCCGTAAGAGATTTCTTAAGCCAGTACATACATTTCATGTATTCAGTTAGTATATTTACGGAAGGAGGGTGGGGAGGAAGAAGTAGAAGCAGATGAAGCAGCAGCAACAATAATAGTATTATACTAGTAGTAGTAGTAGTAGTAGTAGTAGTAGCAGTAGTAGTAGTGTCTCCAGTGAAGAGCAGTATAGTACGAGCATGTTTGAAATATAAATTGTGCTAGAATTTCATATATAATAAAAGCTGCCTAGAGTGATGCATAAGAGTGATGAAGATATAAGAGCTCCCTCCCTGCACTTATTCCTGTGACTGGTTCTTTTATTTCATAAAGTGGTAAGTGATGTGTCAGTGCTACGCAGGCGCTGCTCGATTTCTCACATCTGTTGACACGTCAATGAACGCACTTTTGTCAGGCTCGTCTTGGAGTACGCAGCACCAGCATGGAACTCCCTCACCCGATAAGGCATATCAAAAAACGGAAAAAAGTATTGAGGCTCGAACGAGACACGTTTCGGAGCTGAGCAAATTAGGCTATGAGGAGAACCCCGAAGGATACGTACACACACACACACATACATATGTACCAGAGAAAATAGTTTGCGAGGCTATTTTAATATTTGTGGCAGCCTGAAAATTTTCTCCCCGATTTGAATTTTACAAACTTTCTTCTCCGGAGCTCTATTGAAAGATAAACTTTTTCCATAAACAGAATCACTAGTTCGGAGAGGCTTGTGTAGACAGTTTTTTCTTTAACATAAATTTTGCATGACTGCTGTTGTGCAAAAAACAAGAAATCACCAATGCCGAATAGGCAGAACTTGCGATCTTGCTCATCTTGTAGATGAATGGTTCAGAGAACCGACATGTTGCCATATAGAACAAGCGAAAATTTGTGTATGCCATAATTTCGCCAAAATCATTCTGAACTTAACGAAAAAAATATATTTCACTGTGTTTGTTTAGTATTAAATTATTGTAAACAAATCTAAAATATATTTAGTTGGGTTAGGCTAAAATAAATTGTTCTTGTTGTAAGGTTAGGTAAATTTTCTAAGATTCTTTTCGTGCAAAATGAAAAATTTTTACATTAACATTAATGAAAAAATATATCTTTAAACGTATAAAAGAAGATTTTAGAAAGGACTTAATTTTAAATGAGTTCTTGCTAACTGACCAGTTTTACATATTCGACACGACATATATATATATATATATATTTCTTTCAAAACACCGGCCGTATCCCACCGAGGCAGGGTGGCCCAAAAAGAAAAACAAAACCTTCTCTTTTTAAATTTAGTAATTTATACAGAAGGGGTTACTAGCCCCTTGCTCCCGGCATTTTATTCGCCTCTTACAACACCCATGGCTTACGGAGGAAGAATTCTGTTCCACTTCCCCATGGAGATAAGAGGAAATAAACAAGAACAAGAACTAGAAAGAAAATAGAAGAAAACCCAGAGGGGTGTGTATATATATGCTTGTACATGTATGTGTAGTGTGACCTAAGTGTAAGTAGAAGTAGCAAGACGTACCTGAAATCTTGCATGTTCATGAGACAGAAAAATGGACACCAGCAACTCTACCATCATGTAAAACAATTACAAGCTTTCGTTTTACACTCACTTGGCACTACGGTAGTACCTCCCTGGGTGGTTGATGTTTACCAACCTACTACCTAGGATTATATATATATGTATATCAATAACGACACTGCAACTAGACAGGGATTCGAACCCATGTCGTTTTGGCCCTGCCTCGTGGTGAACGAAAATCACATGTAGGATTGTGTGATTCAGTGGGTTAGAGCATTATGTGATTTTCGCTCACCACGAGGTAGGGCCAAAACGACATGGGTTCGAATCCTCGACTAGCCGTAGTGTTGTTACTGATTCAATACCACTCGTTCTGTGTTCGACGTTTCTAATCTTATATCATGTCTAAGACAACAATTTAAATTTTCTCTAACATACATCGCCACTCCATCACCCTTCCTGTTGACCCTATCAGTGTGGAATAGTTTATAACCCTGTATGTTGCTTTCAGAAGGCATTTCTCTATCTTTCAGGTTGAACCAAGTCTCTGTTATACCAATAATATTTATATTACCTACACTTGCAAGTAATTTTAGTTCATCTGTCTTATTTCTTAGACTCCTACTATTTGTATAATAAACCTTAAGGGAGCTAGTCACTCGTTGCCCTCTACTATCTTTGTTTGTTGATCAGTTGATTTGCCATTACTAGCAACTTTATTTTGAATATTGTCTTTTAAACATATCCCTGAGGTATCCCGGTAATAACTGCTGTTTTAACCCTATTGCTGCAGCCTGATTGTTTCCCCACAAACACCCATACCTCTATAATCTATCAGTTTAAATTCCAAGACAAGTCATCAATTACCCTCTCAATCGAATTGGCTAATGCAACCACTCCATCCCCAGAGAGATGAACCCCATCCCTTGCATACATACCACGTTTGCCAAAGAATAGGTCCCAGTTATCAATTAATGGGATTGCAAGTTCCTTGCAATACCTGTCTAGCCAGCAATTTATACCAATTACCCTAGACATCCATTCATTGCCCACTCCCTTTCTAGGCAAGATGCTACATATGACTGGGATCCCTCCCTTAGACCTAACTACTTCTATGGCTGACCTGTTCTTATCCAGCAGCTCCTGTCTCCTGCCCTTCCCAATGTCATTACCTCCAGCACTAAGACAGATAATGGGCTTGTTCCCATTACCTGACATTATATTATCCAACCTGCTATGTCACCAACACCAGCTCCAGGAAGGCATGCCCTCTGTCTGACCTTTGTCTCTGTTACAAAATGCACGATCCATATATCTTACCTGAGAATCGCCTATTAAAATATTCTTACCTTGATTAGCAGGGGAATCAGTGGTACCTTCAACCTCACTAACCCCTGAAGTACACTCGTCTTGGAGAACACAGAATCGATTTCCTACCTTCACATCTTCTCTGTTAACCCTCCTTATCTTCCTTCTTTCTGATCTGTGAACCACTTGCCACTTAAACCGGTTGCCAATATCACTGCTAGTGACCATTTCCTCCTTACCAGCTAAATCCTTCTCACACTCGCTCCCAAGCTCCTCCCAGCCTCCTATTATAGTCCTTTAGAAGTAGAGCCTCCTTCTTCAACGCTTTAATCTGAGCCTCTAAAACACTACAACAAGCCATGGTGCTTGGTAACACCCCACGCTAACTCCCAGAGCTTAGGACAGATAAAACTTGCGATTTTGGCTTAATAGCAACGCTCTTCTTACCTAATAAGGCAAGCGAAAATTTGTGTATGCAATAATTTCGCAAAAATCATTCTGAACCTAACGAAAAAAGAAACATATTTCACTGTGTGTTTATTATTAGATTATTGTAAATTTATCTAAAATATATTTAGTTGGATTTGGCTAAATTAAATTCCACTTGTTATAATAAGGTTAGGTAAATTGTTTCTAAGGTTCTTTCGGTAAAAAAATTATTATTTTTTCCATTAACATAACTGAAAAAAATATATATCTTTAAACGTATAAGAGAATTTTTTTTGAATGAACTTAATTTTAAATGTGTTCTTTCTAGTTGACCAGTTTTACCTATTCGGCACCACAGAGATTTTCGCATTATAATCAGTGACAAACATGTTACAATATGTACTAGACATGTATCTCTCACATCTTATGTAATTATATATATATATATATATATATATATATATATATATATATATATATATATATATATATATATAAAACACTGATCTCTGGCTGAAGGAGACTCGAACCTACGAACCTTAGAACAAGGTGCGCAGTGCTATACCAATCTACCCACACTGGACAATACCTTGGCGTGTAGCTTGCGCTATACGTTGATCCAAGGCAGCCAGCTTTCAGGGAGAAGGCTTACAGCTTTTCATCTCATTCCCTGCATGCATGTTTGTGAATATTTGTGTATATTTCGCCTGCTCTTGCGAATTCCTTGCATTGTTAAAATTCTCTAGTAAGGCTAATGCATGCAGGGGATGAGCTGAAAAGCTGTAAGCCTTCTCCCTGAAAGCTGGCTGCCTTGGATCAACGTGTAGCGCAAGCTACACGCCAAGGTATTGTCCAGTGTGGGTAGATTGGTATAGCACTGCGTACCTTGTTCTAAGGTTCGTAGGTTCGAGTCTCCTTCAGCCAGAGATCAGTGTTTATATATATATATATATATATATATATATATATATATATATATATATATATATAATATATATAATTACATAAGATGTGAGAGATACATGTCTAGTACATACTGTAACATGTTTGTCACTGATTATAATGCGAAAATCTCTGTGGTGCCGAATAGGTAGAACTGTTCAATTAGAAAGAACTCATTTAAAATTAAGTTCATTCAAAAAAATTCTCTTATGCGTTTAAAGATATATTTTTTTTTTCAGTTATGTTAATGGAAAAAATAATAATTTTTTTACCGAAAGAACCTTAGAAACAATTTACCAATTTACCAGCCAGAGATCAGTGTTTGTGTATATTTCGCCTGATCTTGCGAATTCCTTGAATAATATATATATATATATATATATATATATATATATATATATATATATATATATATATATATATATATATATATATATATGTAACCTACATACCATTAATTGCATGTTGTATAATAAAGTGTAACATATATTATTTTATGATAAGCAATGAATAACGAGACAAAAAGAGGAAACAGATGAAAGGAACATTTCCTGATCAGAAACCACATTAGTTTCAAGTATCAGTGATATACATTAAAGAATTCAGTGACCACATTAGATTTAATCATAACCGAGAGGCTGAAAGGTTCAGTAATAGCTATTTGCAACCCAACACTGACCACCTGGAGACCAATGCAGGAGTACGAAGAATACTGGGCTGCTGTAAATATAAGTGAATAAGGCGGAACAAAGGTGGATGAAGCAGGAAGAAAAAAAAAACAACTTCTGATTTAACACAGGTGTTTTTAATCACTTTCAAATCGACTTGGAGAACTGACTCGTGAAACACTTCAAGAGCCAACTCGTAAAAAAAATGCTTTAAGACTTTAAATGGAAGGGGTAAATCAACAGTTGGACCTGATGATAAATAAATTAAGTCATAAATTAAGTCAATGAGTGATAGTGACCACATAAGAGAGAAATATAGACCACATAATAAAACTGTAAGGTATGATTGAAGGGAGAGAACCAATTCAGACAGTAAGAGAAATGGTTGCGTGAAGATGAGAGCATTCCCCTATGCAATCAGGAGTCAGCAATCTTAGCTTGTCAGCCTGCGTGATTCGCAGAGAGGGTACCGATATTGTTTGAGATCCTGGTCGGAATGTTATATCATCTTCTGACATTGTGTTCTTGATACTGATTTTTTTTCCTCATTTGCATGTCAATGCCATAGCTCGGACGGACGTTGTCCGTTTCTACAGCTCCACAAGCTATCACATTGTATCTACTTTATGAATGGGGAAGAAGTCTGCAGGGTAAGGGTGGAAGTCCTACCCCATAGATCCAAGGCTTTCACTATACTACAGTCAATCCTTAATGTGATGTAGACGTGGAGAACATCATCTTCGGTCTCCTCGAACTATACACTAGCAACCAGAAGTTTGTCGGTGAGTCACAGGGAGAAATATTCTGCCCAAAAGAGGTGAATTGGTGGAAAACATCCCACCTACAAGGGATACACTGTAGCAACCAGCTTGTCTACCTGGCTTGAGTGTGTACCGTGACTGATATGATTATGCTAGAAACTGAGACATGAGGCTGAACTCGGTACAAGACCAACTATTCTTGGCTCCTTGTGTGGACCACGCCCCCTCCCCCCTCTCCATGGCATCAGAAGCATGCAGTGTCTTGGTTAAGTACAACCGCAAACGCACAAAAGGCTGTGGTGGGAGATGTACATGCAAACTGAAGTGCATAGAACCTTGCAGCTATAAATATGTAAAATAGAGAAAACACTGACTTATCTACTTGCACAACTAGATGCCATTAATGTTTTCCAATGAGTATTCTCATTTATTTTAATTTAATGGCTGTCTTGTGCCATTTAACTGCTCTGTCATGTACAGTAGCTATATATGAAATACACACCGTATTCGTATAATATCTTTAAAACTAAGAAAGACTATGAAGTATTCTATATACAGAATCTTTGATTTATAAACTTGTGTGATTAATTTGCTAAAGTCCTGCATAATACTATTTCTTTGTGATTGTTTGCTTTTTAATATATAAATTAAGAAAATTAAATAATTCTTCATATCAAATTTCATAGTTCCCAACAAAATATTTAACTATAAACCATCACAAAATGTTTCAGAAAATTTAGTGCTTTTATCCACTATGTTCCCGCTTTTAGTTAAACTGAGTGAATAGTGCTGGAGTCAATCCCAGTGTGAAGTTATGAGAATATAAGAAGGGAAGAAAGGCAAGAGGGAAAAAGACTGAGGGTCACAAACAAGGAGGAAGATTAAGGATTATTTTCACAGTTCGTAAGAGACTGGTTAACTTAAAAATATGTTTTAGGCATCGACAAAAGGTCATTTAGGAGCCTAGACGCATTATATGTCAAATATATTTCAGAGTATGTAACAAAAAAATGAAAACCATGCTTGATTAAACACAGCCAATAGACAGAAAACGTTCAAAGGTCTGTAACCAGAATAGTTTCAGAGTTTAGAGTAATGACATACAAGTAAAGATAAAGGGGAATGAAACTGAATTCTTTGGAAGACTTAAGAGCCAGAGGGGACATAATCTTGAAACCAAAACTTCTCTAGAATATTAACAAGGAAGAGGAAAATATTATTTATTGTAAGAGAAAAAGGGACAAGAAGACATAGAGAAGGAGGCTTCGTTTTTAGTTTCACTATAATGATGTAGATGAAGATTTGGTGGATGCAGATTCAGTAAGTAGTTTCAAGTACAGGTATGCTTATGCCTAAGAAGAGACAACGAGATTGTAAAAAAAAAATAAGAAGGCAGCACAAGGAGCTGGAAATCGACTCCTGCAGCCACCACTCGGTGAGTACATGTACATAAGCAATCACTCTTACAGTACACTAGAGGAGACTCAATACTGTGCACTTTATCATCACTACGGTGTGCATCCTGACCAATATTGACCAGACGTTCCGGGACACTGTCAAGGAGTGCGGCGTCGGGGCGGAAGGTAGAGCATATATCACCATCAAATTCCACGGCCCTTGCCTCTACCCTCGGGAGACGAGGTATTTATTATTTACGTAAAATTCTTCACGAGTCATCCGCCAGCACCTCGTACAGGAAAATGGGAGCTTGCTGTGAGTGGCTGCGGCGAGGAGGGCTTACTGATTTTCCTCTATTGACGAATTTTGCCAATTTTCTCTTCTCAATAAGCCCTTTTCCATATTTCTCCTCCACTTTCCTGACATTTTCTTCAGTGATTTACCAGTGTTGCATGTTAAAATGTCATTTTAACCTCTGTGTGAGTTAGAAGTGATCAAGGTTCCAGCATAAATATATCCTAGTGTTTGCTCAGGTGTCTTTTGAAACCAGTTTGTCGATATCCATTATCAAGGTTTATACCATTTTAGAATATCGTCTGTATTTTTTCCCAACGATGAGAACGTGTACTTAGTACTTTTTTTTTTTTTTGGCATATGTATTTTCACGTAAGAGAGCGAAGGTTGAGGCCGTTTCGTGCTCATTTATTCGTTTTGTTGATAAGTAATCATATTTCTTGCACCTCTGTTTCTTTATCTAATATTTTGCCCAGTGATATTCTTAATTTTCTCCTTTCTATATCTTCATTAAACACTTCTCTAACCACAGTTTCTCTCTCTCCCTCTCTATCTCTTGTTTCACGATAATGTACAACGATCTCAATACAATCAAGAGAGTATAGGTGAGACCCTTGTGGGGTGAGCAAGGAAGTGGGGATAGGGAAAGAGTAGACTGGTGAGAGGAAGGTTATGAGTGGAAGAGAGAGTACCAGGGCTTAACCCAGTAGCTAAAACGATCGTAGTCCTGGAAACTGGTGTGGCGAGGAGGACTGATAAGGCAAACGGATTGGGTGATCGCCGAAACACTCATGCACAAGGTACCTGTGAAAATCCACTGACGTAGAAGATGAATAGGAGGCGGGGGATTTAAAAAGGGACGTCTTTAAAGGTCCACACCTGTTAAGACAGGCAAACAAGACAGAAAACTAGCCAGTAGGGAAAGGAACTAGTACAAAATATTAGCAGCGAAGGGAAGGGAGCCGGTACATACATGAGAGGGAGGCTGGGTGGGGAGTAGTAGAACGAGAGGAGGTAGTAGTATAAACCAGTGGTTTTCAGGATACTGGAAACTACAGGATAGCAAGATGTGCAGGATACTGGCAAGTACAGGCTAGCAATAAGAACAGCATACTAGCAGGTATAGGCTAGTAGCAAGTAAAGGAATCTAATAACTACAGGATACCAGCAAGTACAGGCAAATAGTAAGAACAGGATACTAGGAAGTACATGATACTAGAAAGTACAGGCTAAAGCAAGTACATGATGTTGGCAAGTACGGGATACTAGTTCTTTTTCTGTCTCATAAACACGCTAAGATAACAGGGATATCTTGCTACTCCTACTTACACTTTGGTCACACTTCACAGACACGCACATGCATATATATATATATACATACATCTAGGTTTTTCTCCTTTTTCTAAATAGCTCTTGTTCTTTTTTATTTCTTCTATTGTCCATGGGGAAGTGGAAAAGAATCTTTCCTCCGTAAGCCATGCGTGTCGTATGAGGCGACTAAAATGCCGGGAGCAATGGGCTAGTAACCCCTTCTCCTGTATACAATTACTAAAAAAGAGAAGAAGAAAAACTTTATAAAACTGGGTTGCTTAAATGTGCGTGGATGTAGTGCGGATGACAAGAAACAGATGATTGCTGATGTTATGAATGAAAAGAAGTTGGATGTCCTGGCCCTAAGCGAAACAAAGCTGAAGGGGGTAGGAGAGTTTCAGTGGGGGGAAATAAATGGGATTAAATCTGGAGTATCTGAGAGAGTTAGAGCAAAGGAAGGGGTAGCAGTAATGTTAAATGATCAGTTATGGAAGGAGAAAAGAGAATATGAATGTGTAAATTCAAGAATTATGTGGATTAAAGTAAAGGTTGGATGCGAGAAGTGGGTCATAATAAGCGTGTATGCACCTGGAGAAGAGAGGAATGCAGAGGAGAGAGAGAGATTTTGGGAGATGTTAAGTGAATGTATAGGAGCCTTTGAACCAAGTGAGAGAGTAATTGTGGTAGGGGACTTGAATGCTAAAGTAGGAGAAACTTTTAGAGAGGGTGTGGTAGGTAAGTTTGGGGTGCCAGGTGTAAATGATAATGGGAGCCCTTTGATTGAACTTTGTATAGAAAGGGGTTTAGTTATAGGTAATACATATTTTAAGAAAAAGAGGATAAATAAGTATACACGATATGATGTAGGGCGAAATGACAGTAGTTTGTTGGATTATGTATTGGTAGATAAAAGACTGTTGAGTAGACTTCAGGATGTACATGTTTATAGAGGGGCCACAGATATATCAGATCACTTTCTAGTTGTAGCTACACTGAGAGTAAAAGGTAGATGGGATACAAGGAGAATAGAAGCATCAGGGAAGAGAGAGGTGAAGGTTTATAAACTAAAAGAGGAGGCAGTTAGGGTAAGATATAAACAGCTATTGGAGGATAGATGGGCTAATGAGAGCATAGGCAATGGGGTCGAAGAGGTATGGGGTAGGTTTAAAAATGTAGTGTTAGAGTGTTCAGCAGAAGTTTGTGGTTACAGGAAAGTGGGTGCAGGAGGGAAGAGGAGCGATTGGTGGAATGATGATGTAAAGAGAGTAGTAAGGGAGAAAAAGTTAGCATATGAGAAGTTTTTACAAAGTAGAAGTGATGCAAGGAGGGAAGAGTATATGGAGAAAAAGAGAGAAGTTAAGAGAGTGGTGAAGCAATGTAAAAAGAGAGCAAATGAGAGAGTGGGTGAGATGTTATCAACAAATTTTGTTGAAAATAAGAAAAAGTTTTGGAGTGAGATTAACAAGTTAAGAAAGCCTAGAGAACAAATGGATTTGTCAGTTAAAAATAGGAGAGGAGAGTTATTAAATGGAGAGTTAGAGGTATTGGGAAGATGGAAGGAATATTTTGAGGAATTGTTAAATGTTGATGAAGATAGGGAAGCTGTGATTTCGTGTATAGGGCAAGGAGGAATAACATCTTGTAGGAGTGAGGAAGAGCCAGTTGTGAGTGTGGGGGAAGTTCGTGAGGCAGTAGGTAAAATGAAAGGGGGTAAGGCAGCCGGGATTGATGGGATAAAGATAGAAATGTTAAAAGCAGGTGGGGATATAGTTTTGGAGTGGTTGGTGCAATTATTTAATAAATGTATGGAAGAGGGTAAGGTACCTAGGGATTGGCAGAGAGCATGCATAGTTCCTTTGTATAAAGGCAAAGGGGATAAAAGAGAGTGCAAAAATTATAGGGGGATAAGTCTGTTGAGTGTACCTGGTAAAGTGTATGGTAGAGTTATAATTGAAAGAATTAAGAGTAAGACGGAGAATAGGATAGCAGATGAACAAGGAGGCTTTAGGAAAGGTAGGGGGTGTGTGGACCAGGTGTTTACAGTGAAACATATAAGTGAACAGTATTTAGATAAGGCTAAAGAGGTCTTTGTGGCATTTATGGATTTGGAAAAGGCGTATGACAGGGTGGATAGGGGGGCAATGTGGCAGATGTTGCAAGTGTATGGTGTAGGAGGTAGGTTACTGAAAGCAGTGAAGAGTTTTTACGAGGATAGTGAGGCTCAAGTTAGAGTATGTAGGAAAGAGGGAAATTTTTTCCCAGTAAAAGTAGGCCTTAGACAAGGATGTGTGATGTCACCGTGGTTGTTTAATATATTTATAGATGGGGTTGTAAGAGAAGTAAATGCGAGGGTCTTGGCAAGAGGCGTGGAGTTAAAAGATAAAGAATCACACACAAAGTGGGAGTTGTCACAGCTGCTCTTTGCTGATGACACTGTGCTCTTGGGAGATTCTGAAGAGAAGTTGCAGAGATTGGTGGATGAATTTGGTAGGGTGTGCAAAAGAAGAAAATTAAAGGTGAATACAGGAAAGAGTAAGGTTATGAGGATAACAAAAAGATTAGGTGATGAAAGATTGAATATCAGATTGGAGGGAGAGAGTATGGAGGAGGTGAACGTATTCAGATATTTGGGAGTGGACGTGTCAGCGGATGGGTCTATGAAAGATGAGGTGAATCATAGAATTGATGAGGGAAAAAGAGTGAGTGGTGCACTTAGGAGTCTGTGGAGACAAAGAACTTTGTCCTTGGAGGCAAAGAGGGGAATGTATGAGAGTATAGTTTTACCAACGCTCTTATATGGGTGTGAAGCGTGGGTGATGAATGTTGCAGCGAGGAGAAGGCTGGAGGCAGTGGAGATGTCATGTCTGAGGGCAATGTGTGGTGTGAATATAATGCAGAGAATTCGTAGTTTGGAAGTTAGGAGGAGGTGCGGGATTACCAAAACTGTTGTCCAGAGGGCTGAGGAAGGGTTGTTGAGGTGGTTCGGACATGTAGAGAGAATGGAGCGAAACAGAATGACTTCAAGAGTGTATCAGTCTGTAGTGGAAGGAAGGCGGGGTAGGGGTCGGCCTAGGAAGGGTTGGAGGGAGGGGGTAAAGGAGGTTTTGTGTGCGAGGGGCTTGGACTTCCAGCAGGCATGCGTGAGCGTGTTTGATAGGAGTGAATGGAGACAAATGGTTTTTAATACTTGACGTGCTGTTGGAGTGTGAGCAAAGTAACATTTATGAAGGGATTCAGGGAAACCGGCAGGCTGGACTTGAGTCCTGGAGATGGGAAGTACAGTGCCTGCACTCTGAAGGAGGGGTGTTAATGTTGCAGTTTAAAAACTGTAGTGTAAAGCACCCTTCTGGCAAGACAGTGATGGAGTGAATGATGGTGAAAGTTTTTCTTTTTCGGGCCACTCTGCCTTAAGGTGGGAATCGGCCAGTGTGATAATAATAATAAAAAAAAAAATCTTTATTTACTACACGTACATGTACAAGGTATACAGGCCTAGCTGACAACAACGACATACTACTGCGGCCCGGTCTGTGACCAGGCCTCCTTAGGTCAGTGTCCCAGGATGCGACCCACACCAGTCGACTAACACCCAGGTACCCATTTTACTGATGGGGAACATAGACAACAGGTGGAAAGAAACACGTCCAATGTTTCTACTCTGGCTGGGAATCGAACCCAGGCCCTCACCGTGTGAAGCGAGAGCGTTAACCACCAGGCCACCAGAGGGTAGGTACCAGGGTCTCTCACCCTCGCACCTGCCTTGTCAGGGGGCAGGTACCAGGGTCTCTCACCCTCGCACCTGCCTTGTCAGGGGGCAGGTACCAGTGTCTCTCACCCTCGCACCTGCCTTGTCAGAGGGTAGGTACCAGGGTCTCTCACCCTCGCACCTGCCTTGTCAGGGGGCAGGTACCAGGGTCTCTCACCCTCGCACCTGCCTTGTCAGGGGGCAGGTACCAGGGTCTCTCACCCTCGCATCTGCCTTGTCAGGGGGCAGGTACCAGTGTCTCTCACCCTCGCACCTGCCTTGTCAGGGGGCAGGTACCAGGGTCTCTCACCCTCGCACCTGCCTTGTCAGGGGGCAGGTACCAGGGTCTCTCACCCTCGCACCTGCCTTGTCAGAGGGTAGGTACCAGGGTCTCTCACCCTCGCACCTGCCTTGTCAGGGGGCAGGTACCAGGGTCTCTCACCCTCGCACCTGCCTTGTCAGGGGGCAGGTACCAGGGTCTCTCACCCTCGCACCTGCCTTGTCAGGGGGCAGGTACCAGGGTCTCTCACCCTCGCACCTGCCTTGTCAGGGGGCAGGTACCAGGGTCTCTCACCCTCGCACCTGCCTTGTCAAAAGGATAGTGTGGGGGTGAGGTGAGGAGATTCAGCCCCCGCTTCATCATGCATACCTTGACAGGAAGCAAGTTTGGGGGACTCAGGAAAAACCTATGCCCTCGCACATGTCTTCTTTAAACATAGGTATGATGGAGTGGACTTGTGAACCAGCGACCATCCTGTCAAGAGGCATGTGTGGGAAGGTCACACCCTTCATCCACCTTCTAAGGAGGCAGGTGTGGAAAGCTCACATCCTTATTCACCTTGTCAGGAGAGTGTATGGGACTCACGCCCCGATGTCCACCTTGTCATGAGGCATGTGTCAGGACTCATATCCTTGTATCTACTTTATAAGGAGACCGTGTATCTTAATTTTAAGCTGTAAGAAAAATTACCGTTTATCAAGAAGATACAACCAAAATAAAACTCGATTTGGTCACTGCTTCAGTGATCCACTGGCTTTCGTAGGGACTGAGCGCTAGGAAAACATACACACAAATAAAGTTTTACAAATATATGAGAATAGGGATCACTAACCTCATAAAATAGTGAAAACGCCATAAAACGTGAGTTTACAGCATTTCTCAAATTTCCTGTTTTTTTTTCAGTTGTATTCTAATTAAAATCGTTTCAACAATTTAGGAAGAAAAATATGTCACTGTCAGATCTGAAGAAAGTCCAATTCGATGTATTTTTTTTTTTCAATAAAACTTGTAAATTGGTATGCAAACAGCCTACATTCATCCCAAAAATACTTCCCATTAAGATATACCAGTGCCTAGTTTTTGAAGCCGATCAGAAAGAAAAAATTCTCATATTACATAAAAAACAATTTTATTTTTTTTAAATTAGTAAATTAAAATTTACTCAGCTCAAACTGCATGTCAAGTCAAGCTGCATGTCAAGCTTTCTTTTAATAAAGCCCACTCACACTAAAGGACTGAGGACTGTCAGAAAAGACATTCTTCAGTAATTGCTCTGAATCCAACGATTCCAGGTATTTTAACTATGCCAGTAAAATTTTTAATTTCCACCAACGCAGATAAAATTATGCTGCATCATGCTTCTTATCGAAGGCATCAGTGTTGATATTCTGAAGCCGATCAGAAGAGGCATTGTAGTGGTGGTTATCGAATAAAAATCAATACTACAGTTTATTTAATAACATTTACAAATTGAGACCAATGCAGCCCAATAACATCGCGAACACTGTGTTCAGCAACACACACCAGCGCTGAAAGGTTGAAGCTGATCAGAGTAGGCATTATCTAGTTTTCCTACAGAATCCATTGATTAAAATTTTTTTTAATGATTTTAGCATATCGACAAATCTGCACCAGCTTAAATTAAACGTATTGAGTAGTATCATTAGAAAAAATACATCGGTTATTAGGTATCGAAGCATTTCAAATGTAGTATACTCAATAAGATTTAACGTGATATAACAGGAAAATTTTCGCACTATTTAACACAAAACTGGCAAAATGCTTCATAAACACTCCAATAACAATTTCTACCTTCTAATTAGAGTACAGTGAGGGTTTTCTTTTTTAAATAAGTTACAGGTGCTACAGTTAAGTATCTTTATTCCAAAACGTTTTGCCTACACAGTAGACTTCATCAGCTGAATAGACAAATTTGTACACAGAAGCACGAAAGCGGTTAAGATAACGTAATTAGTCGATCAACTTGGTTCGTGAGTACGATTGCTGGAGTCACTGTGTAGGCGAAACGTTTCGGAATAAAGAAACCTAATTCTAGCACATGAGTGTAACATATCTGTTTGTAAGCATTGTATACCATTATTATATTAGCAGTCTTTCGTAAATTATTGCAGGGGAAACTAACTTCCAAAAAGGGGTTATTTAACATTGATCAGAGGACACCCATACATACCAGTAGTTGCGTGAACCGTTTCTCCATTAAACAGGCATTGAAATTTTGAAGCCGATTGGATGAGGCATTCTCAAAACGAATTTTGATGGAAGGGGTAAAAAAGAAAAAAAAAAACTTCAATCTTCACACGCTCCCTTCGTGCGTAAAGGGAATCATGAAAAAACCATACCACGGGTGGGGTTAGAACTCCTCGCCGTTTTCAAGAATGATTGCCAGTGTTGGACTACGTGAGGCCAGCAGCAGCAGCCTGGCCGAACAGGCCAGCAACCCCTAAGGCTTGTTCTGAGACCGGGCTGCAGGATGAAGGGGGGGGTGACCCCTAAAATCGACTCCAGGTATCCTCCAAGTAACAAGAGTACAATAAAATAGGCAAAATTCTGTTCATTTTCCACACATTCACTAGAAACAATGAACTACCGCTATCCCTCACCCAGCAGTACACTTCACCCATCCCTACCACTGACACCTTCACTATACCACAACCAAAACTATTCCCTTCACCCACCGGTATATATATATATATATATATATATATATATATATATATATATATATATATATATATATATATATATATATATATATATATATAGATATATATATATATATATATATACATATATATATATATATATATAGATATATATATATATATATATATATATATATATAAAGACAAAATACATTGACAAAACAAAACATTCACAAAAATACAATAGAAAGTAAAACAACATAGGTAACTCAGAGCTACATCTCGAATACTTCGTCCAGCTCCCCGGCGGTGGGCCGCGTGCCCAGAATGCTGCAGGCATTTCCTCTCTGGATCGCAACACTGAGTCTCTGAAAGAGGAAGCTGGTCGCCCTGTGGTCCTTGGTTTCTATGATGAGCTTTTCACCCAGCTCTTTGAGGAACTTTAGAGCACACTTGCCCCATGCTCCAAGGGTCTCCGACCCTATTGGGATGAAGTTATAGCAAGGGGGAAGGTCTTCATATTTGCGGATCTTCTGGGTCTCCCTGTGGCTGGCAGCTCCACCCCCTTCCACTACGGAGTATGGCAAGTAGGTGTCTGCCAATGTGGCGGCACAGGTGTAGTCCCAGGCAATCTGCTTTCCATCCTTCCAGGGTAGCATAGTGGCTCCATCAGGACGCTTTTGACTTCCATCAGACCTCTGTACTTGGGGTTCCCGTTGAGCTGGGCAACGGGCTGTGGCGAGGCTTCTCTTTATGATGTCATTGACCTCCTCATGTCTGGCATACTTCCCTTCTGCTGTGTGACACACGAGACCATGAAGTCCGAATTGATCAGCTGTCGCCCTGCCGCAAATACACCTATGTTCGGTGAGGATGGGGGTGGCTAGGCGAAGAGCAATACCAATCCGAATGGCCTGTGGGTCGAGTCGAGTGCCCAGGGAGGAATCGGAAACAGCTGAAAGGAAATCTCCTGAGTGTGGTGCCTTCACTGCCAGGAGACGAGCTTTGTCCTTTCCTGAAGCATTGGAGAGCACTGTGTCGGCGATTTTTTCCATGATCGGTTTGTCCCAGTGGGACTGTTTGTGCTCTTTGGGAGGAGCTGGTCTACTGGAGGAGTCTGTAAGGGTGTCCCACCGAATTGCTGCTTCAGTAAACCTGGGGTCTTGAGCTCCTACCACGTCTCTCAAGCGTTCAGGGACAATCTTCTTGACTAATGCACTGGAAGCCAAACACGAAGACAGAAAAGCAGGTAAAGCAACATGCGTTGCTTTGCGCACCCCTATACCTCCCAGTCGCACTGGGAGGGTTGCCTGATCCCATTGCTCATCCTCTAGTGACAGGTTCAGTGCCTTCTTAAAAGTTGATCTCAGGTGTGCGTCATATTCATCGAGTGTTGGGTTGTCAAAAGAGGGTGCACACCTCAGGAAGTAAGTGAGTCTTGGCATAGTAAGACACCTTGTGAGGAGATACAGAGCATCATGGGCATCAAGATCGCTTATTCTCTCCTCCATTCTCATCAGGTCATTCAATTTGTCCTTGAGGACAGTGTCGATGGCCTGGTGACCCAGCGGTGCTCCCAAGAGGGTACTGTTGGACGGAGTGGTAGTAGAGACTTCTGGGAGGATTCTTCGCACAGCATTGATTATTTCCTGGTTCGCTGTGATGATTTCACACTTGGAGGGATTGAGGATGAGTCCCAAGTCTTCTCCCTGTGTTTTCACCAGTTGTAGGTCCCCTACCAGGGACTCTTCAGTACCTGCCAGAGTGCCATCATCCAGGTACCAGATATTGAGCTCACTGCGTAGGCTGGAAGTTAGTTCTCTTACTGCCAAGCAGAAGAGAAGTGGAGCGAGTGGGTCACCCTGCTGAACACCCTCTGATGATTGAATTTCATGTTCTCCAAACAAAAGAATTGAGGGTTTGCTGTAGCCGGCTGAAATGAAGGGAAAAAGACTGGGGAACCGATCCCGAACAGCTGGCAAGACAGCATCTCTCTTCACCATATTAAAGGCATTTCTAAAATCAAGTTTGACTATGGCCTTGTCTTCTGGTAGGTCCCTGATGTAGGCCCTTGCCGCATGAGCTGCAGCTTCACTGCCTTGAGAGACCCCAAAGCCCAGTTGGTGTGGCTGGAGTAAAGTGGCAGCTTCTAGGCGAATGTTTCTCACTGCTGCTTTGGCAACGAGACGGCGAAGAGTGTTTCCAACTGCAATGGGTCTGATTCCCCCATCCCATAGTGAGGCTCCAAAAAAGAAAGGTTTAATTTCTTCTGGGATTCGCCCAGCCAGGCAATTGTTGACGAAAGTTGTTAACTCGGTGAGAAGAATTGATGCAGATTCACCGAGTACTGGATTTACCATCTCTTTGAGGTGCTGAGGTCGAATTCCAGTGTAACCTCCTGCAGATCCTGCTGGAAATGACACGATCGCCTTATAGACTTCCGATTCTGGCAAAATTAATTGTTCAGTGATGGGGTCTTCCTCAGGGTTGTCGTTGATGGCTATGGTGTCCCTGGTTGGATGCTTGTCTCTTAGTGCTTGGGCCGTGGTCTCATCCTTGGGGGCTACAGTGTCGTCACTTGTAATTATTCTTATTGCTCCCACTGTGTTACCTTCTTCAATTTTTTTGCTAACCTGTGCGCAAATTTTCTCGTTTTCAGTGGGACTTTTCTTGGGTCTACCTCTTTGATTCCTGCGATGATGGGGCAGAGGGACACAGTTATCCGTTCTTGGGTAGTTGCGCACTGCCTTGGTAACTGACGTGGTTACCAGTTTGCCTCGTCTCTCAGGAACTGCAAGATAGACATTGCCGAACAAAAGTAGGTTGTGCCATGCTTGGACGGTGCCTCGTGCTTCTAAGTTGGTGGAACCTCCATTCACCTGCTTAAGAAGGTCTGTGAATTTCCCTGCTGCATATGGACGAGCCGCTTTAGGGATGTGGGATAGGGTACCACACCCATTGTGTGCACGAATGCGGCCGTCATCGTTGTGCTCGAAACTCTCCACACACCTGACATGTGCCTCTTCTTTCATTGTTGGGTGCATTGTTTCCTGGCTTTGTGGCTGGCTGGCTTCAACATCTGCCATACCTCAAACTTGATGGTAACTTGCTCGTCTTTGTCCTGCTTACAATTGGTTAAAGTGTAAAATTTCCAGTATGGAGGAATATAGTCTTCAAGTGCACAACTTCGCGAAGACATCACAACGTGGATTTATGGTAAACATATATATATATATATATATATATATATATATATATATATATATATATATATATATATACACGACCTTTTGTTTTTCCTTTTGGGCCACCGCCTCGGTGAGATACGGCTGGTGCGTTGAAAGATATATTCACGACGCTCTAACCCACTGAACCATATAATCATACAAGAATAACACACTCAGCAGAGCTTAATGTTGTACAGTGATCCGAGGACATACAATAGTGTGGGAACCTCAGAGCTAATTTCGTTTTACTCCCCGTTTGGTGTACTAGCCTCCACAAGCAGTATATATATTATTGTAACCATGAATGAGTGGTATCTAATCAATAACAACACTGCCACTAGCCGGGGAATTGAACCCGTGTTGTTTTAGCCTGCCTCATGGTGAGCGAAAATTCACGACGCTCTAACCCACTGGACCATACAATACAACAAGAATCACACACCATACGAGGACATACGATGGTGTGGGTGCCTCAGAGCTAATTTCATTTCATTCATTTGGTTATATATATATATATATATATATATATATATATATATATATATATATATATATATATATATATATATATATATCTGTGTGTGTGTGTGAGTGTGTGTGTGTGTATGAGTGTGTGTATGAGTGTGTATGTGTGTGTGTGTGTGTGTGTGTGTGTGTGTGTGTGTGTGTGTGTGTGTGTGTGTGTGTGTGTGTGTGTGTGAGAGAGAGAGACTCAGCAATCAACATTTGCACCAATAACTCACTACAGTTGTGACCGGGTGTGGAAGTGTGAATGCTCATTACTCTAAAATTTGTTCATGATTGCAGCCATGTATATGGCTCTGGTGGCCTGGTGGTTAACGCTCTCGCTTCACACGGTGAGGGCCTGGGTTCGATTCCCAGCCAGAGTAGAAACATTGGACGTGTTTCTTTCCACCTGTTGTCTATGTTCCCCATCAGTAAAATGGGTACCTGGGTGTTAGTCGACTGGTGTGGGTCGCATCCTGGGACACTGACCTAAGGAGGCCTGGTCACAGACCGGGCCGCGGGGGCGTTGACCCCCGGAACTCTCTCCAGATAAACTCCAGATAAACCATATAAGAGTGTTGGTTCTACTATACTTTCATACATTCCCTTCTTTGCCTCCATAGATAACATTTTTAGTCTCCACATATACCTCAACGCACCACTCACGTTTTTTCCTTCATCAGTTCTATGATTTGCCTCATCCTTCATAAATCCATCTGCTGACACGTCAACTCCCAAATATCTGAAAACATTCACTTCTTCCATGCTCCTCCCTCCCCAATTTGATATCCAATTTTTCTTTATCTAAATCATTTGATACCCTCATCACCTTACTCTTTTCTATGTTCACTTTCAACTTTCTACCTTTACACACACTCCCAAACTCATCCACTAACCTTTGCAATTTTTCTTTAGAATCTCCCATAAGCACAGTATCATCAGCAAAAAGTAACTGTGTCAATTCCCATTTTGTATTTGATTCCCCATAATTTAATCCCACCCCTCTCCCGAACACCCTAGCATTTACTTCTTTTACAACCCCATCTATAAATATATTAAACAACCATGGTGACATTACACATCCCTGTCTAAGACCTACTTTTACCGGGAAGTAGTCTCCCTCTCTTCTACACACCCTAACCTGAGCCTCACTATCCTCATAAAAACTCTTTACAGCATTTAGTAACTTACCACCTATTCCATATACTTGCAACATCTGCCACATTGCTCCCCTATCCACTATCATATGCCTTTTCTAAATCCATAAATGCAATAAAAACTTCCCTACCTTTATCTAAATACTGTTCACATATATGCTTCAATGTAAACACTTGATCTACACATCCCCTACCCACTCTAAAACCTCCTTGCTCATCCGCAATCCTACATTCTGTCTTACCTCTAATTCTTTCAGTAATAACCCTACCGTACACTTTTCCTGGTATACTCAGTAAACTTATTCCTCTATAATTTTTACAATCTCTTTTGTCCCCCTTCCCTTTATATAAAGGGACTATACATGCTCTCCGCCAATCCCTAGGTACCTTCCCCTCTTTCATACATTTATTAAACAAAAATACCAACCACTCCAACACTATATCCCCCCCCCCCCTGCTTTTAACATTTCTGTCATGATCCCGTCAGTTCCAGCTGCTTTACCCCCTTTCATTCTACGTAATGCCTCACGCACCTCCCCCACACTCGCATCCTGTTCTTCTTCACTCCTAAAAGATGGTATACCTCCCTGGCCAGTGCATGAAATTACCGCCTCCCTTTCTTCGTCGACATTTAAAAGTTCCTCAAAATATTCTCGCCATCTACCCAATACCTCCATCTCCCCAGCTACTAACTCCCCTACTTTGTTTTTAAGTGACAAATCCATTCGTTCCCTAGGCTTTCTTAACTTGTTGAACTCCAAATTTTTTTATTATTTTCATTAAAATTTCTTGACAGTGCCTCTCCCACTCTCCTTTTGCACTCTCTCACCACTCTCTTCACCTTTCTTTTACTCTCCATATACTCTACTCTTCTTATAACACTTCAGCTTTGTAAAAACCTCTCATAAGCTAACTTTTTATCTTTTATCACACCCTTTACTTCATCATTCTACCAATCACTCCTCTTTCCTCCTGCCCCCAACCTTCTATAACCACAAACTTCTGCCCTACATTCTAATACTGCATTTTTAAAACTATTCCAACCCTCTGCAACCCCCCCGCTACTCATACTTGCACCAGCCCACCTCTCTGCCAATAGTTGCTTATATCTCGTCCGAACTTCCTCCTCCCTTAATTTATACACTTTCACCTCCCTCTTACTTGTTGTTGCCATTTTCCTCTTTTCCCATCTACCTCTTACTCTAACTGTACCTACAACTAAATAATGATGCAATATATCAGTTGCCCCTCTATAAACGTGTACATCCTGGAGCCTATCCATCAACCTTTTATCCACAAATACATAATCAAACTACTTTCATTACGTGCTGTATCATACCTTGTATATTTATTTATCCTCTTCTTCATAAAATATGTATTACTTATTACCAAACCTCTTTCTACACATAGCTCAATTAAAGGCTCCCCATTTTCATTTACCCTTGGCACCCCAAATTTACCTACTACTCCCTCCACAACATTTTGCCCACTTTAGCATTGAAATCCCCAACCATCATTACTCTCACACTTGGTTCAAAACTCCCCACGCATTCACTCAATTTTTCCCAAAATCTCTCTCTCTCTCTCCTCTACACTTCTCTCTTCTCCAGGTGCATACACTCTTACTATAACCCACTTTTCACATCCAACCTTTATTTTACTCCACATAATCCTTGAATACATTCATAGTCCCTCTTTTCCTGCCATAACTTATCTTTCAACATTATTGCTACTCCTTCTTTAGCTCTATTTGAAACCCCTGACCTAATCCCATTTATTCCTCTCCACTGAAACTCTCCCACCCCCTTCAGCTTTGTTTCACTTAAAGCCAGGACATCCAGCTTCTCATTCATAACATCCACAATCATCTCTTTCTTATCATTTGCACAACATCCACGCACATTCAGACTTCCCACTTTGACAATTTTCTTATCATTCTTTTTAGTAATTACAGGAAAAGGGGTTACTAGCCCATTGTTTCCGGCATTTTAGTTGACTTTTACAACACGCATGGCTTACGGAGGAAAGATTCTTATTCCACTTCCCCATGGATATGAAAGGAAAAGTAACAAGACCAAGAACTATTAAGATAAAATCAAAGAAAACTTAGATGAGTGTGTATACATAAACATGTACATGTTGTGCAAAAGTAGGAGAAACATCAACCAAAAAACCGTCGCACATGGGCGCCTGGCAAACCTGAGGTTAGCGTTTCGCCACCTACGTAAGGAATCATTCGGGTTAGTGCACACCGTGTACGTCAGGGTCATATTCTAGTATGCAGCACCAGTATGGAACCCACACCTGGTCAAACACGTCAAGAAATTAGATAAAATGCGAAAGTTTGTAATAAGACTAGTCCCAGAGGTAAAGGGCTCGTCCTACGAGGAGAGGTTAAGGAAAATCAATGTGACGACACTGGAGGACAGGAGGGATGGGGGGGACATGATAACGACATATAAAATAC
Organism: Cherax quadricarinatus; assembly: GCF_038502225.1. Classification (NCBI taxonomy): domain Eukaryota; kingdom Metazoa; phylum Arthropoda; class Malacostraca; order Decapoda; family Parastacidae; genus Cherax; species Cherax quadricarinatus. The sequence goes on along the minus strand of NW_027195650.1, from coordinate 89,391 downwards.
TGAGAGAAATTGACAAGGTAGATAGGAACAGGGTGTTTCAGAGATGAGACACAGCAACAAGGGGTCACAGTTGGAAGCTGAAGACTCATCTGAGTCACAGGGATGCTAGGAAGTATTACCTCAGTCAGAGTTATCAGGAAGAGGAATAGTCTAGAGAGTGATATAATGGAGGCAGGTACCATACATAGCCTTAAGAACAGGTATGATATAGCTCATGGAGTAGGGAGAGAGAGTGGACCTAGTAGCGATCAGTGAAGAGACGGGGCCAGGTGCTATGACTCGATCCCTGCAACCACAATTAGATGAGTACAATTGAGTACACACACTATCGCAATTACCTTTGACAACCAATAACTAACACAACAAGCCAAGTAACGAGTAGTGACATTATCATCTCAGTGAAATTAAGCTATTTAATATTTAACCCACCTGTTATTTGATACCCGTTGCGTAATAAATGTTCCAATATATATTCAACATAGTCATAATATCAGTATCGGTATTGGCTGGTATCGGCCAAAAGTGGTATTGGTTTTGGTATCACCTAAAATTTAGGAAACGTCTCATCCTTAATATTCATTCATATTTGTTCCATCAGTGTTTACTTTAAGCCTTGTGCTGCATATTACGTAATAAAATATATCGGTGAAATAAAAGATAGCGAGGTAGAGGAAGTTGAATATTCAAAGGGCTTCAGGAAGACATCCAAAAAACATTTCTTCGAAGTCTTTTTATTCACTTCTCTGAGGCTATGGGTCTCGGTTTACCCAAGAAGTGGATCCCATATATATGTAAAACAACTAGAGAGTAGAGTTTGAAGATAGCTCTAGGCTTTCATGATGCAACCAACACTTTTTCAAGAGCTTGCTAAGTTGCGAAAGGAATAAGGAGTTCCGACAGGTGTGTCCATGAAAAGAGCTGCTGACCGAAGTATAACGGAGTCAGACAACAGGGCGGCGCCCAGCAGTTTGGTGCCTGGTGCCAGACTTTTAAGGAAGTATATAACGAACCAGTAGGAATAGAGAGCCCGGTCCATAAGCATCGATTCTGTAGTAATGACCAAGAGAATGTATCGCCAGTTGCATGTAAGTTATCAAGAAAATGCCGTTAGACTTCCATACGTTTCGTGGTAGCCTTAAATTCTGATTACTTATGATTGTGGCAATGTATTTTGGGAATTTTCTTGATGAATTTGTTACCTGAATCAAATGTAATTATGACGAAATTGGGAGACTTTTATTTTTAAACAAAAATATTTCTTTCTAGTTAATGGGAACGTAATTTATTTTGAAAAAGCTTGTTAAGTGTCATGGGTTAAGCTGCACGGCTATTGGAATTTCTCCTTATTAAATGTACGCTATCTAATTAACAACGAAATCTTCATTATATATATATATATATATATATATATATATATATATATATATATATAATATCTACATTCTTGGGCATAAGACAAAATATCATCAACATATCTGAACCATTTTGCTCTATTAGGGAGGATTGTGTTAATAGAGCAAAATGGTTCAGATATGTTGATATTTTATGTCTTATGCCCAAGAATGTAGATATACACCATTTCCTTGGCAAATTAAATAGCTTAGCCCATTCTATAAACTTTACTGTTGAGTTTGAGGAAAATAACTCATTGCCTTTTCTAGATGTTTTAATTATTAAGAGTAATAATGAATTCAAATTTAAAATTTACAGAAAACCTACAAATAACTGTTCCTATGTACACTATTATTCTTCCCATCAAGATAAAGTTAAACTGTCTGTTTTCTCATCAATGTTTTTGAGAGCTTTACGTATTTGTAGTCCAGAGTTCATAGATGAAGAAATATCCAAAATTTATGAAATAGCCATTGATCTGAAATACCCGAGAAATGTAATTGATAAATCATTTAAAATTGCTAGAAATACTTTTTACAACCCAAAAAGGGACAACCAACCTTATTCAACTAAAAATATGTTGGTTCTCCCTTACCATGAAAACTTGGTTGATATGCCTTCTCTTCTTAAGACTTTTAATATTAAAGTTGTATTTAAAAATCTTGATACAGTAAAAAAAACTTTTGATAAAGAATTCCCCCCAAAATGCTGACGGATGTGTCTATAAGATTCCTTGTAAAATTTGCGATAAAGTTTATTACGGTCAAACTGGTAAAAGTCTCGAACTTAGATTAAAACAACATAAATATAGCATTAGAACTGGACAAGATTCCAATGCTCTATTTATTCATGTGAGAGATTTTAACCATCCAATTGATTTTCAAAAAGTTGAGAAAGTTGTATCAAGCAAGTCCATGGTTGACAGAAATATAATTGAATCTTGTTTCATAAAAAGCAGTTTTGAAAATAATATGAATATTTCCTTAGGTTTATATAAATTAGATTCATTTATAATTAATAAAATTTGGTTAGAGTTTAATAATACATTGGACAAATAATAAACCTTATTTCTTGGGTAGAATATTTTGTTAGTGGGATGTCGTGAGGACCTGTCTAGTTGGACCAGCGGACCTACTGCAGTGTTCCTCTTTTCTTATGAGTCCGGTATTGTCGCGCGTCAGGTGTTTCTTTGTTGTGGGAGTTGACTGTGAGGTGTGGTCTAAGCCCTTTAATTGCCTTCCTTTGATGTATTACTTTCATAGTTCCTTGACAATGTGAGTAGTCACGAAAGCGCTTGGAATTTCACTACTCTTTCACAGTGGTTGTTTTGCATATATATATATATATATATATATATATATATATATATATATATATATATATATATATATATATATATATATATATATAGGTGATTTTAAAATATATATAAGAGAAAATTTTAGAAAGGACTTAATTTTAAATGAGTTCTTGCTAATTGACCAGTTTTACATATTCGGCACGATATATAAATATATTATATATATATGTCATTAATCAGTTTTATCTAAGCAACAAGCTAAAAACACTAAATATTGCTTCACAATTGTTATGTAAACAGAAAATGGGAATTAAAGAGTGAGTAGTCTCGCATTATCTTTCTCATTTTCTGTACACTTGACCTAATATCCGGTCTTGAATTATTAGCCTCCCGTTGCTGTGTCTTCTCAAGAACGTTATGTGGCTACTCCGGAAAAATATTGCTTTGCTGTCTCATTATCACATTCCACATACATTTTGTGTAACAAAATACCAACCTAAGTATTTTCTGGCATAACAACAACACAGGAGCTCTTCGGAAGGCTTACTGGCCTGTGCTAGGCAGAGCCTACTCACGTCCAAGTATCACCATTCCCCTGGAGCAGAAACATTTTTCTCGGGTCATTATTCCTGATGGTTACTAATCTAGATTATGCGACCTACAACAGTCGGGTAACACCAAATGTATTTTCAATCTTTTTGCACCAGTAAAATATAAATTAATATATTTGGCTTTAATATGTTCTTTAAATTACCGCAAAGCAATCTCTCCTTTCACTAATATTATCCACTATGGGTTGTCCCCTGCATCCCACCTGTCTCATTCTGCCCCCACTGTCCTTAGTTCCACTCCACTGTGTACTGTCACCTTTTTCTTACCATTGTGCTGTTCTTAGTTCATCTCCACTGTGTACTGTCAACTTCTGCTTACGACTGTGCCGTCCTTAGTTCCTCTCCACTGTACACTGTCCATCACTGTCCCCACTGTATATTGCACCTTGCTTTTTTCCACTGTTCTGTCTCCTAGTGTTCCCACTGAGTATTGCTCCCTACTGCCATCTACTGTCTACTGCTCCCCCCTCCACCTGCTGTCCTCACTGTGCACTGCCCCTTCTGCCCCAAATGTATACTGTTCCCTGATATCTCCATTGTGTATTGTTTTCCGCTTTGAAATGCTCACTCTGTTTCACAGCTCGAAGGTACAGAGTGTAGATAGCTTAGTTAATGTTTTTACAACTATTTTTACTGAAAATAAAATTCATCAAATTTTCGAATTTATTTTGATCACAACAATTTAATAATTAATAAGCTTTAGATTCAGTTTTAGACTGTTTATAAGAGCAGATTTTACCATAAATAACTCATCAAAGTGCATTTAATCGTAATACAAACAAAACGTCTGTAGGGTAAAAGGCTTCATATTCGTAACATGTAAATATAACAGTAATATGTCAACACCGCTCTAATAAACTATATTATACCAACAGAACTTGACATTAGCTACTAGCAAACAGATCAACAATAAATAAAATTAAGCTTTCTTACCAAACGAACTTTCAGTGCCAAAACACCTCAACTGTATAGACGACTCTGAGACGCAGTTGATCTGAGTAACTGAAATGCTGGTAACTGTTTTTCCAGATTTGCTGAAAAAATAATTTTTAAATGCTGCTTTTCTTCGGCTAAATGATGGGACACATTTACACTACATTTGCTATACAGATTTCAATTTTTTTTTTTTTTTTTTTTTTTTTTTTACTGCAGCTCTCATACTGCCTCACATTGCCTTGTCACTTTTAAATTAAGGCGCCCTAGGAGAACATCAGAGACATTACATTTTAACTGATTTTCTAAAGTGATATTTGCCATTTCGTCTGCAAAGCTCTTAATAACCCTTTGACGTTTCTTTCTGATACTGAGGCTGTTATGCTAATATTTACAGCAATAAGCTTACATTCTGATTGAGACTACAACCTATTTTTTCTTAAACTAAATGCATTTAAGTCACTGAGTAATCCAAGGAAGGTATCTCCATATTTCTTAATGATAGTTGTGCCTTATTACATGCGAATGGAATATTGAAGATTGCAGCATAAGTTGATAACGCAGTTAAATATTAGTGTTGAAGATTTGAAGGTAATCAGAAGAGGTATTTATGAGTCATCATATGACATTTATAAGTCATCACATGTAAATTAGCATATATACGATCCAAATTTAATTCAGACCTCTCAAAGTAACCATCATCCTTAAATTCACAAATACAATGAGTTTGAACTAGCTTAGAAATTGCATTATGACGTTATGAGACTGGAAGGCAACTAACCAGATGCAGCACTCAGAAATTATCGCCAGAAAAGCAGTATTTCAAATTTTCCAGTTTCCCCCCCCCCCAACAAAAAACGATCCTGGACCTATGGGGGCTAAAATCAATCCAAACTTTTCTTTAGGTAAGACTGAGCAGTATACACATGCATACACAAGTTTATGCATGGTCTCCAGGGCACACAGACGTTATTGACTTATAAAGAACATTAGGTTGATTTAACCTAAGATAACCAAATACAGTCAAACATTGTGATTTATTTATCATGAGAAACATTCTAACATTATTTCACAGAGAAGAATTTGATTACTAAAACTGACACGTGATAACAGGAAGATATTATTTCCCTTGATGAAGGCGCATCAACACTAAACTCTTAAAGCTGAACAGATAGATTCTGTCCAATAACTGGAAAATATATCAAAATTTGGGTCTAAACAGCAGTAACCCATGAAACGTTTCATCCATTTCGGGCGATTCATTAGCTGCTGATGATTGATGCCGCACTCAACTGTTGTATTTTAACCAGAAAGCGCTAAACCCGTAGAGGAGCCATATAACGCCTGTGGAAAGAGAGAGGCATTCAAATTCTATTTAACCAAGTCTAGTTCCTTGGATCAAGAGCCCCTCATCAGCATCAAGGAGAAAATAATGTGATAGGGTAAAAATAATGCAAATTCATTTTGAGGTTAAAAGTGGCGAAATTCGCCGATAAGAGAAGCATTTCTCCTCGCAAATCACATGGGAAAAAAAAAATATGGGAAACGGCGTATGTGGCGATGTGTATGGAGGTCCCACGCGTGGAAACAGTTCCATCAACATTGCTAAATACACAATACGCAGGTTTGAAATTTTGAAGCCTATTGAACAAGGCATTTTCGATTAATAAACGAGAATTTGTGGAAAAACAAATGACAATGTTTATGATGTTCCAATAAAGAGCCGCAAGTCTGCTGATTTTTTTTTCCTGTTTGCTTATTATAATTAAATTCGTTTTAAAATTCTCTACAATAATGTAAGAAAAATATTTTGTTTTGAATTAAAAAACTCAATGATAAAATTGGTAAAAAAAAAAAATGGTATGATGACACCTACACATCTCAAAATTAAACAAAAATATTTCTTAAGATACACCAGTATTTAGGGTTTAAAGCCGACCAGAAGAGACATTCTCTAGTTATTACATGAATAACGATTTGCTTAGTGAATTTGGAAAAGTTAAATTTACAGAGCTCAACGTAAGTGACAAGCTGTGTTTTAATAAAGTCCACTGATGGCTAAAGTTTAAACCCGATCAGAAAAGGCATTCTTGAGTAATTGATTTTATTCCAACAATTCCAAGTTTTTGACTATTTCAAATAGATTTCAGATTTCCACCTATTCGGAATAAACTTATTGGTTAACATCCTTATTATAGAATGCATCGCAAAGAAAATTTTGAAGTCAGCCAAGAGTAGCATTCGTTAGTTATTGAATAATAAAGGACTTTTGTTATTCAATAAATTTGGGAAATTTAAACTTATCACCCCCTAGGCGAGAAAGATATATCATAATCTATACCTGGAAGATCCTGGAGGACTGGTCCCTAATCTGCACACAGAAATCACTCCCTACGAAAGCAAAAGACTTGGCAGGCGATGCAACATATCCCCCGGTGAAAAGTAGGGGCGCCATTAGTACACTAAGAGAAAACACAATAAGTGTTCTAGGCCCAAGACTGCTCAACAGCTTCCCATCAGCCACAAGAGGAATTACCAATAGACCCCTGGATGTCTTCAAGAGGGAGCTAGACAGTGCCGGATCAGCCGGGCTGTGGTTCGTACGTTGGACTACGTGCAGCCAGTAGTAACAGCCTCGTTGATCAGGGCCTGATCCACCAGGACGCCTGGTCATGGACCGGGCCGCGGGGGCGTTGATCCCCGGAATACACTCCAGGTAGACTGGCAGTGTGACCCTTACGTTCAAGAAATCACAACACTAGTGAAAATCTGAAGCCGATAAGCTGAGTCATTCTCCAGTTATAGCATGGATTCCAACAATTCCAAGTTTTCCTAAAAGTTTTACTGCCACCAAATTTGTCAAATATAAATGGTATTATCCTGGCAGTAAGATGAATCAGCCATTGAATATTAAAGCTGTTTAGAAGATGTAAAATGAAAATTATTTAATTTAATTTAACGGAAATGAAAAATTTCATATTTTACCCATAAAGTCGTCAAATCTGCACAGTTGTATTTCGCTTTGCCGTCGTATTTTTTTTTTTGGTTTTCATCTTAGATGAACGTTTAAAGTTTAACTGCTGAGGATTTTGGAAGTTTTACATATTGTGAATTATTATTATTATGTGAGCAAATTACTGCATGAGGTTTTCAGGGCATTACCTGAATTATTACGTGCAAGAATTTGGGTGAGATAAGTGGAACTGTAACTCCCTTGATGCCCACTTCTTCACCACTCTCACAAAAAGCTAGACCTGGCATTAAACTAATAATTACAATACTAAAACCAGCTACTTTGGTAAGTTAAAGTTATGGGCAGTATATGATTAGGCATGCTGGGTACACAAAATAAATTCATATTACCACTTACATTTAATTACTGTAGATGAATGACACCACAACACCTGCTTGACACCTAGACCCCTACAATGGCTAGCTAGAGATCTAGATGCAAGGAATAATGGAGCACTTCCCTATGAGTGATGTTTGCATCCCTTATCTTCTGCCATCCACATGTAATTCTTGAGGTCCCGCAAATTTCCTGTTCCAATTGCTCAGCAAGGGACATTAACACGGGCTCCTATTACAAAATTCAGTCCGAAAAACCTCAACTGACCTTCGAGAACATTAAATTCAATATGGCGTCTCCCCCCTCTCCGCGGCTTTACTCTGCAGCTGTTCTACACTCCCCCCCCCCCACTCATATTTTATCACACAATTATTATATTATTCATTTATATGTTCTATAGTTAGAAAATTATGTTAAAATTCCACAATACATCCCATTCCAGGATACTTAAAATAGGTTCAATAACTCTGGTTATAGAGCAAGTGTACATGCTAACTCTTCATAGATTTCGTCCTCGTTACCGTTCATAGGTGTTGAAGATTTGCAGCCAATTTTATGAAACGTTTTCGAGTTATGAGAAAAATCCGAGAAAGAAAAAATAAATCAGGCGACCTTTCAAATGTCCTCCTTCGGGGATATATCGCAGGTCCTTCCAACACCATGTTTTAATTTTTAATCTCTATGTCAGTTGTTCAACTTCTGATTTGAAAACTTTTGCTTTTCCAGTCAATGGCTCTTAGAATTTTCATCAAGTTGAACTCATAAGGTCGCACTAAGTTTTTTCTTATCAATAAGAATTCCACGGACATCTTAAAGAACTTCACTAGATAAGCTGATAAGCTTAGATCATTATTTTTTCAGTTGTTTATATTAATTAAGATGACCAGCAACGTACTGAGCCCTGGCTCGCCATCGAGTGTCGAGGTGTCCCGTAGCTCAGTTGGTAGCGCACTCAATTCACACATTGAGGTCCGTGGTTATATCCCTCGTACGGGTGGAAACATTGGGCGTTTCCCTAAGACACCTGCTGTCCGTGTTCACCTAGCAGTAAACTAGGTACCTGGATGTCAGCCGACTGGTGTGGATTGCATCCTGGGGACATAATCAACCTTACTTTCTCGAAACGTTATGCGTATCAAGGGGCTTCCTATATAGTAGTCACTGTATCATGTACTTGCATAAATTATTATTTGTAATATTATATAAGGAACACCCTGTAGACTCGGCTAATTTATGTTATATATGATTGGTAGGGAAATATCACAATCTTCTATCCTCGTCCCCCAACACGTTTCCTTCCTTATACTGCTGGTGGGCCTACACGTTTCCTTCCTTCTAATGTTGGTAATCTCAACATTTATTTTCTAATAGAGCAGGTGGCTCTAACAAGCTTTCTTCCTTCTAATTGGCCCCAGCACGATTCCTTCCTTATCACGCTGGAGGCCCCAATATAAGAACATAAGAAAGGAGGATGAGTAACAGGCCTATTGGCCTATACTTGACATACTTGTCTCCTTCCTCTTAATGCTGTGGTCCTAGCAGCTTTTCCTCCTAATAATGCTAGTGGCCCTGACATGTTTTCTTTCTTATAATACCTGTGGCTCCACCACGTTTCCTCCGTTACTCCCCCTATACTGGTACTTAAATGTTTTCTTCCTTGTAATACTGGTCTCCCTCCTTATAATGGTATTGGTCCAAACCCATTTTTTTTTAAAGCTGGTGACCAAGATACCATTACCTAGGTATACTGTTGATGGCCCAAACACATTTCCCTCCTTAATTTGTTGGCGACTCCCAACACGTTTCTCCCATTATGATGCTTCTGGCACCAGTGCATTTCACTCCTTATAATGCTGGAGACCCATGTATGTTTCTTACCTAAAGATGTGGTAGCACCAAGACGTTTCCTTATCCATAATGCTTGTGGCCCCAACACGTTTCCTTCCTTACAAAATGCTGGGGAGCCCCAACACGTTTCGTTTTTTTTACACTACTGGTGGCTCAAACAAGTTTTCTTCTGAATGATGCTCGACATCCTAGCACGTTTCCTCTCTTTAAAATGTTAATTACCCTGGGACTTTTCCCTTACAGTGCTGGTAGCCCAAACACGTTTCCCTCCTTTTAACATTGGTGACCCTATTTCATTCCTTTTAAAGCTTTTGGAACCAACAAATTTCCATCCATATGATGCTAGTTGCCCCCAATACGTTTTCCTCCTTTTTAATGCTAGTTATCCCAACATATTCCTCTTCCTATACTACTCATGATCCAAACACGTTTCTCTCCTTAAGATGCCACCGGCCTCCGAGTCACAGATTGGTTTCATTGTTTGACGATGATTCTCTAAACAGAGTGTAACTATAACCAGCCCTAAATCACATATCATGTTTTATGTTGGTGGCACTTGTTGCCTCTCCCGACCTACTGTGTTTGCAGCTGCCTCTATAGAACTGGTTAATTCTAATACTGTTAGCCTGAGTACACCTTATTTGTTGCCTCTGTTTTATGTTCTGTTATACTCGTGTTCAAAACAACGTTGTGAACTCTTAGGGAATTATGGCTTTCAATAATGATACTAAAACTGAAATTTTTAATACCTGTTTTACAAATGTGTCATTTACCGTGAGTGCAAATAGCCAACTTCCGTAATTACGAGCGACTGGGAGCTACTCTTCCCCAAGGAATCTCGAGTCTCTTACTGGGTCACTGAGGAAGACGAAGACTTCTGCTATTGGATGGAGGCACAAAAATTTACTTCACGCTCCTTGATAGAGCTCTAGAAGTTGTCAGAAAGTGAGTCGCGCTCGGGACTCCTTCAACATCTGAAGTTTATTCTCACCTTCGACCTTATCTGCTGAACTTTCGTTACATATAGAGAAGTTTATGCTCAAAATCGACTTTTATCAGTGGGCTGCTCTTGCATTTGTTGAAGGTTACCCTCAACCTGGACTTTATCTAGAATACTGCTAACACATCTGGCGAGTCTCGACCTTGACTAGAGTACTGCTATTGAATATCTTGGTTATCCTCAACCTCTGCCTTCCAGCATGTCTGGAGTGTTCTCACACAGTAGCAGTTTTTCCCAGGATACGACTTTCAGTGTGACTGGAGTGTAACAAATTTGCATAACAAATTTTCTCTGAATGCGACCCACAACAGTCGGCTTACACACTTTTTTTTATCTCCTACTGCTAAGTTTGAATTGATAGCAGTGACGTCGGGAAAATGTACACATACATTTCGGCAGATTTAGGCTAGAACATGTATTCCTAATACAATTGGGAATAAAACTAAAAGAGGCTTTAATTCCCTTAAAAAAAAACAAAAAAACAATGGGTCTTCAAGAACTTCCCAGTTATTCCACCATCAACAACCGATAAACTCCTGCATATATGTTTACTGTTAGTTGAACAGGAACAATAGATTTTAGAAGACCTGCTCATATATGACTTGCAAAGCCATGGATTGAACCCAGGTTCCTTTAGCTGTGAGTTACAAGGTACCTGTTTGATCTATACACGCGACCTTAAGGTACACAGTGCAGCCTATGACATTTTATTGTGAAGAAGTTTTGTCCACCAGGAACAAAACGTCTCCATAATAAAGTATTTCCTGTGTGCCTTATTATCAATGTCAATAACTCTTCCACTGTGTTACCATACTGACTTCACATCCAGTCTTAAATTATTACCCAACCATCGCAGTGTCATCTCAAGAATGTTATGTGGCTACTCCGAAAGAAATATTGCTTTGCTGTCTCATTTTCACATTCCATATCCAGTGCGAGTAACAAACTACCAAAGCCTTTCCTGGCATAATAACAAGACCAGAGGAGCTCTGCGGTAGGCTTACCGGCTTATGCTAGGCAAGTCCTACTCACGTCCAACTAATATCCCTCATATAGAAGACATAATAATAAGAGGGAAAAATAAGAGGGTTTGTAACCCAGAGTAACCCAAGAAAGCCCCCTTGTCTGGCTTACTTCCATTGGTGATTATCTGATCCTCTTCCTCAGGATGTGACACAATGGTCAGTAAGTAGGCACACAAGCGCCAAGTAAACAGACAACAGCAATGATTAAATCCAAGTCCTTAAGATGTGAGTTGAAGGCAATACCACTTAAACCACATTACATATACCTTTATAACCCGTTTTTTTTATATATAGCTTCACAAAGCATATGGTTCACCAACGCTTCATGGCAGTTTTTTCACCAAATACAATATATTATAGCCCTCCACAATCCTTGGTGCTCTAAGTAAACATGAATGAGTAAATCTTTCATTAATGTGTACTGAAGATTACGGAATCAGTCTTGCCTTACTCCGATACTACCAATTGCTGCTGCCACCTACTGCATATTGAACCCGTGCTGCTCCCACTGCTCAATTTCCTTCAGTGCTTTCACAGTGTACTGAACGCTGCTGTCCCAACTAAGAACTGTCTACTGCTGTGTCCACTGTGCATGTTATGTCCTTCCCCCCACTGTGTACCGACCCTTATTACCCCTTCTGTGTACTGTCAGGATTCTGATGCTCCTCTGATGTTCCCATTATGCACTGAACCATGCAGTCCCCGCTCTGTACTCCTTGCTGCCGACCCACTGCGTACTTTTTGAGAGGCTCATGGCCTGGCAGGCAAAGCTCTCGTTTTACATACACTGTGGGTCTGGATTCCATTCCTGACAAGGGCAAAAACATTGGGCGTGTTTGCTTACACCTGTTGTTCATGCTAACCCATCAATAAAATGGGTACCTGGGTGTGAGTCGACTGGAGTGGGTTGCATCCTGGGAAAAAATTGACCTAATTTGCTTAAAATGCTCAGCATAACAAGGGACTTTCTATATAGCAGTATGTCACTGATGTCAGGTAGGTCTGTATACCTTGTACATGTAGAAAATAAAGATATTATTATTATGCTACGGCCACCATGTTTTGTCCCTGCTACCCATCACAGCAGTAAAAATTAACGCTGTATAGCTTCCCGCAGAGCGACTCTATGTGGGTGCTTCCTTGGAGCAGCTTCCTGCCCGGCAGAGACGCCCACGTCTCCCACTCCATCACTTGTTTATCGCAGGCAGCCATCCCTACTCACTTCTTACACTCGTTTATCTTTGTTTTTATTTGGTTCATTATTAGTTTCTATATTTCTATTTATTACCATTTTAATTTCTTTCCATGCCTTCCCAGTGTCCACAGCCCACACACAATCTGCCTAATTAATACCCCTGATACACCCACATTTTCCACATACCCATGTTTCTATTATACACCCACACCTCTCCCACACTTCTCCCATGCACAACCTAAGGTAATTACTGGTTACCAAGAGCATTATCATATTTAAACTTGAACTCAGCTTTCTTTTAAGTCTCTCATCCTCTTTGTATTCTTCTTCTTCTTCTTCTTCCTATTATTCTTTTCCTTCCTTCTGTCATTCCTTTCTCTCTCTCTCTCTCTCTCTCCTTCCGTCATTCCTTTCTCTCTCTCTCTCTCTCTCTCTCTCTCTCCTTCCGTCATTCCTTTCTCTCTCTCTCTCTCTCTCTCTCTCTCTCTCCCCCTTGACTCAAACAGCCTTTCTTTACATACTGTTGAAACTAGTTAGTTGCCTTGGGGTAATAATCCTCAGGATTAATATTCTGAATAAAGCCTTCCTCTTGGAGATATAAAATTACATCCAGGGAAAAATATCTTGTTATTATCTTGCACTGGAGTACGCTGAGTTCTTCACCACCGTTCTCCAGCTTCTGGGATGTTCACATTTGGTGCAAGTTTTCTCCTTGACGACTACCTCAAACATTGATTTATTTTCTCATGTGATTTCCTCTATAACAGTCAGATTAAGCATCATCTTTCTTCACCTGTATACAGCATGGATTTTATTAATAAGAATATTATATTGCCTTACATATTTATTTTTAAATAGATGCTACCAAATTTAAAGTCATAATTCTCATTCATTGATAACTTAACTGCATGTTACCTCAGTGGTGATACCATAATGTTTCATAATAACCCCTGACTTCCATGGAGTATAGGAGTCCATTGTGGCCTGCGTCGATTATGTTACATTTTATTCGGCGTTTGTCGAGCAACCATTTGGCATCCCCTCACGACCAGTGAATTGGCAATTCAGAGTGCAGCAGTTCTGGGGCCCCTACTGTTGCACTTATTGTCCAGTTCAACTCGCCAATCACGAGGAAGCCAACTACTTCAGCCAAGGTGATATCAACTTCAGCTTACCTGGCTGGGTGGTAGACTTTTGCAAATGCTGATTGTAGCCACTACGGTTATGAGTTCCTCTTTAACTAATAATGAACATAATGTATATATTCGTGATGGAATATATGGGTAAATAAATCTACCCCTGTTTGTTTGCCTTGCCCTTTCTCTGTCCTGTTGAGTGCTTTGCTGACTTAGTTATGACCAGTTGTTACAGGCCATCACACTACTACCAGTGTTCATACCCATAAATTAAATTTAATTTCTTAGTGATTCATTTTGATATTCTTCTTACATTATTAGTTTGGAACTACTGATGATGTTAATGTTGTCAATGTTACAGATGATGTAGATTATATTAATAATGATGATGGTTTTGATGATAATGATTGTGGAAAATTTTGAATTTTCCTATATTCAGCATGTATAAATTTGAATTATATAATAATTGTATATTAAAATGTGATGCTGATTTGACCCTTCGAGAAATTTAGAGTGAGGGGGGATGTGGAACAGCCGGAGAGTGACGCGGAAAAGGAGGACATCATTTGTAATTTGCGAGCACTGGTTGTCGTGGAAAATTTTGCAATGTAATCAGGCGTCATCAAAGTTCAATTGGTGTATATTATCAGACTCGCTCTGTAATTTGGAAATTGCTGACACGTTCCTGCTGAAGAATTGGTATAGTGTGGAAAACCCTTACAATTCAGCAACAATAATGGAAAAATAGAGGACACGGATTCTTCCCAGGAGCACACCTTAGCTAAGTGACGCTTGATCATAATGTGCAGTAATTTTTGCACTGGTCATTGTAATTTCTAGCTGTTGTGGTAGCGTTAGGGTGTTTTTTCCAAAAAATAGTAGTGATCAAGTAATTAAATGGTAAGTGGCAATATGAATTTCTTTTCTAATAACACCATTGAATTATATGTATCGTGCCAGTAGTTATATTTTGTGTACCCAGCAAGTAAACTAAAACATACATTCCACACAATATTAATCTACCAGAGTAGCCGGTTTTAATACTGTAATTATTAATTAAATTCAGGTCTAGCATTTTGTGAGAGTGGTTATGGGCATTGAGGGAGTTACAGTTCTGCAACCTACTGTGACTACGTCCCACTTACCTCACCCAAATCACTTGCATATAATAATTCAGGTCAGATAATACCCTGTAACCCTTATGCAGGTAATTTCTCATAATAATAATTCATAATGATGCTCATGATGATATTGTTAATGATGTTACTAACAATCATGATTTTATTGACATTGTTGATGCAATTATGATGGAGTGTATCCAAAGATAGTAGGGGGTCCAAAGATAGTACTGGGTGTGTACAAAGATAGTGTAGGCTGTGTACAAAGATAGTATGGGGTGTGTTCAAAGATAGTATGGGTGTGTCCCAAGTTAAAAGGTGGTTGCTAATGTAGTTTTCCCAGAGTTATGTTTTAAGTTAAAAAGAATTTGATGCAATATGAGTTTAGAGACTTAGAGAAATGAGTTGAAAGATGATTATAGGGAACATAAAGCATTTGATATTACTGGAGAGTGACGGTATAATTAGAGGGGCATGTTGGTAATTATATGAGGAATAATGGAATTCAGGTACATTTTGGTGTGAAACGAGGTAAAGCAAATATGTCTTGAAGAAACGGTTAATTGATGAAACCAATTATGTGGGAGAAAATATGGTCAATGAAGGATTGCATTATACGCTATGTCTCTCTTCCCCCACTTGGGAAAGAAATGCTCTCATTTATTGGCATATTAGTACCCGAGGCACTGTAGTGAATTCATGGGTATCTTCGGGAAAAAGTTGGATGAATACATGGCTGGGAATGGTTGGTTTTGAGAAACACCTGATTTGTATGAGCTAGTAGGCCTGCTGCAGTGTTTCTCTTTCCAGGAAAATTATTTTTGTAGATACTGGGAGAACTGATGGAAAGTATCTCGTCTGAACGTGTAATGTACTGGGAGATTGAGACGAGCGCAGTGCAAGGTGAAGTGGGGTAAGGACGAGGTGAAATCAAGCAAGATTGAACATCATGGAATGTTGCCAAGAGTTTATATGATTAAGGTGAAATATGCGGGGATATTAACTAGATTTATGAATGTATATATGCAACCTTTAAGGGTTAAATTTGATTAGAAGAGAAAAATGTGGAGAGGAAGGTGGAAAATATATCAGAATCCCTTACATATTACAAAAGGTGTAAGAGGGTTGAGGGGTGTGGAATTTTTTTTAGCAAGAATTAGATGATGCGTACAGGAGACATATTTCAAGTTTTTGTTTCTCATTTTAAGAAAAAAAAGATAATTATGAGAAAACGAAAATGGTTACTAGTAAAGAAGATCACAGAAAATGAGAGAGAGATGGAAAAATGACTGAAGTGACTGTAATTAGTTAGTTGATAAACTTCTCCTTTATAAATGGAACAATATAAGAACGTAAGAGAATATTTTCAAGCGTCTAGAGAATACCAGTAATTCTAGACTACAACTTCTAGAGGATACCAGTGTTTCTAGATTAAAACTTATTGAGGATGCCAGTGATTCTAGACTGCAACTTATATAGGATACCAATGATTATATATTAATACTTATTGTGGATACCAGTGATTCTAGACTACAGCTTCTAGAGGATACCAGTGTTTCTAGATTAAAACTTATTGAGGATACCACTGATTCTAGACTACAACTTCAATAGGATACCAGTAATTCTAGAATAAAGTTATTCTAGATTAGGTAAGAGGAAAATGATGTAAAATGTCTATTGGTGTAAAACCCTTTTTCCTAGTCTTGTATATAAGTATTTATGTGTTCATGTGTGTGTGTGTGTGTGTGTGTGTGTGTGTGTGTGTGTGTGTGTGTGTGTGTGTGTGTGTGTGTGTGTGTGTGTGTGTGTGTGTATTTGTAAATGTACTATGAAACTGTTTAAATTCTTTCTACCAATAGTTTAATTTTGTTTTCTGAAAGGAACAGATGACAGACGAAGTACATCCCCTGAATATTTGAAAAAAAAAAATGTTGGAGATGTGTGGCGTAAACTAGTTTTTTTTTTTCTTCAGAGCAAAGAACTGGAGGAAAAATAACCAAGGATAACCCATGGAGCTTATAATAAACTAACAAATATGAATAAAAAAAATTAATTATGGAAATATATATTTAATTTCAATCTTTTATTTAGTTAAAATATAATTACAAAAAAAAATCTTGCAGAGAGTAATATAAATAGCAACAATATAAAATTGTTATCTTACATGTTAAAATAATGGCTCATCACCTAGTAAATCAGAGGTGATGCAATGCACATGAAATGTTGTAAAAGATTGAAAACGTCCCGACAGGAAATCAACAGTATGATCTGCATCTCAAACACATTGACTTTTACTTCAAAGTTTTCTTTCATTGACTTCAGAATAAACGTATACTACCTCGAAAATCTTCTCCCTCTAAAATCACAGTTTCTTTGCAAAGCATATACTACCTTAAAGCATTAACTCTGAAAAATCACCTTACCTTGCAACTCACTGCTATCATGAAACACTTTACAAATCATTTAACCTAATAATTCTATAGACCATCGTAAAAGTCATACGTTATCTAGGTCACGCTATTATCATGAAAACTCTTACGAATCATTTTCAGAAGCCTAACCTTTCAAGAACACGTTAGCATGAAACATTATCCTCTGAGGAAGGGACTCGACGATTCATCATAGAGACATACATTCAAGCAACATAGTGACATAGATTCAAGAAATATAGTGACATAGATTCAAGCATTAAATCTATGTCACTATGTTTAAATAACACGAACAAGAAACATCTCCAGACATAGGTAAGACACGTGCAACAGTTAGGTATCTTTATTCCAAAGAAATATACCTAACTGTTGCATATGCCTTACTTACCTACCAGTCGGTATTGTATTCCATTTTAATATTCATCTACAAACATCTTACCATTACGAAACATACACTACTGTGGTGCACTCTCTTGGGGAATAATCACTTGAAATTCTTGACCTTAAGAAGAAGTTATATCAGAGTATTGCATAAATAACCTGGACTGCCATACCTTATCATACTCATCTATGAAACATTCCCTTGAAACTTCTAAAATATATTTATACTGCATTAAAAAAAAAAAACACTCCTTTTGGGGGAAGTATTTCAAACATCATTTGAAATACATCGAATTTACAAACTCTACCTTAAGAACACAATACCTTGAAATGATACCTTAAAGCACCTTATCTTAAGGTACACATTTATATGAAATATGCAAGCATTACTTTTCTGTAAATTACTCTTGCAAGTGCTAGCTTTCTGTGAGCACTATCTTTACAAAGCATGTATTACATACATCAACTTGAAAACATGTTTAAGTGAAAATTTAATAATAATATAGTAATATCTTCATTTCTAAAAGTACATGAACAAGGTATACAGGCCTAGCTGACATTAATGACATACTACTATATACAAGGCCCCTTGTTGTGCTGAACATTTCTGGCAAATTAGGTAAATTTTGTCCCAGGATGCGACCCACACCAGTCGACTAACACCCAGGTACCCATCTTATACTGATGGGACTAACACCCAGGTACCCATCTTATACTGATGGGTGAACATGGGCAACAGGTGTCTTATGGACACACGTCCTAAAGTTGTCCAGCAGTATCGGAGATTCGAACTCCGGACCTCAGTGTGTGAGCTGAGTCCGCTAGCCATCAAGCTACGGGACACCGTATCGCACATACCATCTGGAAACACATTACTGCTATGTAATACCGTCATTGTATAGATTATCTTAAAACAGATAATATATTTTAAGGGAGGTGTTCTAGAAATTTCATAAATTAAGTTGAATACCTTCAATTAAATCACCATAATAAATATTATCGTATGAAAAAAAGTGGTCTGTTTTATAAGAAATATACATTACTATAAGAGTGGGGAAACAGCTTAGGTTAGGTCAGGTAAGATTCGTCAGGACACAGTACAAGTGTTTCCCGACTCGAGACTTTGTCATATCATGATCCGCAGCTGCAATTTTTGGTCATCTGGCCGAGGCCTTCCACTGGATTATAGGTCCACCTCTTTAAAATTAACATTATGTAAAAGGAAGTTCATGTAATGGAGCAATGATTTGTATTGAAAAACCATCCATAAAGATGATTTTAGGAATAACTTATTTTAAAATGAACTAGTGGTCTTAGATGGTAGCATCGGTCGCATTACGTTAAGCGTAAGTATTTACAGATTAATAATTTAAATAGGCTGCCAATATAATTTAACCTCTATGAATTAATGACCCTAATATTCCATTCAAGTCTTATCAATATGAAACATTATGAAATGACTTTCAATGTGGTAACTTATTTAAAAACAGATATTTGAGATGAATTAACCTTATGAACTTAATGCATAACGTATAAATAAATACGAGGAAAGAAACTATTGTGTGGTTGGTACGGAGGACAACACATGGAAATATAAAACATTATGGTGGTAAAGAATTTTTAAGGTAGTCGTCATGGTAAAAATGGTACAAAATACCGAAAAATTGATGAGTAAGACTCATGTAGAACAGTTGGGTATCTCTTATGTTGATCGAAGCGTTTCGCCTACACGGTAACCTTCTTCAGTCAAATACAGAGGCAAGGCGTAGTAGTCAAGCAAAGATGATCTTTACATCACTACTACACCTGCTACCTCTGTATTTGATGAAAAAACCTACTGTGTAGGCGAAACGTTTCAATCAGCAAAAGAGATACCAAACAGTTACCCACGAATCTTACTCTTCAACTTGTGGTAGTCGTCGTGGAGAAAACCTGCACTTAGTATTACCGCCTCAGGAGTGGTAGTCCAGGGTGGAGAGAGATCCACGATAATGGACCGAAATGGTTCACATAAAAATTAAGATACTTTCGCTAAGTATAATTTTATATCCTCAAGGGGAATGCTTCATTCGGAATATTAATCACGAGAGTTATTAACCCTGGTTAACCAAAGAACGCCAAAGTAATGTAAGTAATATGTAAAGAAGGAAGGTTTGACTCGAGGAAGGAAGGGATGAAAGGAAGGAGGAAGATGAGCAGGAAAGGAGGAGGTGGAGGAGGAGAGATAACTAAGTCCACGTTGAGATCTGAGTGCCCACTTGGTAAATACTAATTACTTAAGGAGGGGGCATGGGTGAGAGGTCTGGGAGAACGTGGGTGCATGGGACAGTAATGGGTGCTTGGAGAGGCATGGGTGCTTGGGAGAACTGTGGGAGAGAGATGGGGAGAATTGCAAATAAAGACTCAAATATAAAATAAATATAAATCAATGCAAGGGAGTGAGGGAGGTTGGCTGCTTGAGACACAAAGTAACTGAGTGGGAGATGAGAAGTTGCTAAGTGGTTACCGAAAATGTTCTCACCCTCTCACCATATCCTTCCTAAGAGAAGATCCAAAAAAGTCGCTAAGAAATAAGCTACAGAGCGTAAATCTGTACTACTCTCTACTGTGTACTGTCCTCCCTCCAGACCCCATTTTCTCCTGTTTGTTGCCTCCCCCACTGACTGTTTTAAGTTGTTGATGCTTCCCCGTCACCGTTAAGATCCCCTCGTGACCCCCCGTCGATTGCATTTACACCCCATCGTGACCTCCCATCGCTCACCCCTGCACCAACCCTCCTCGTCCTGCCTCCACTGCCAAGATGAGTCATCCCACTTTCACCAAACATTCACTGCCCACTGCCTGTCACTCACACCCACTGAGTACAAGTGTCATTGTTCACTACGTTCAGCATCTATGAAGAGGAACGTAGCACACAATCTTTAACCTAACTGAATGACCGCTCAGAAGTGACTTCATGTTCGATGGACTAACCCACTTGGACTTGTTTTCTATATTTTTTCTATGGTGCTTGAGGACATCCTGCCTGGTAAGATCAAGCCATTTCATAAATTTCTACATTTACTCTTTTGGGTTTGACCCTTTGTGTCTTTTTCCCACACTCTGCTTAAATAGATGTCCAATAAAATATTAATTTATAGATGTTACTTATTATGTTCAAACTGGCCTACTTTTAAAATAAATATTTATTTACCTTATTTTAAGGTAAGTTTCCAACAATTTTTCTTATTGTTGCGCTCTTAAGTGGTGACTTCCAAATTAATCCAGGACCTCAAACTATTGTGCAGAGGCAAAACAAACAGGTAAATGACGGTCTAGTAGTTAGGAATGATAACCTTAACTCCATATGTAATGCATACATAGGTCAATGTGAGACAATACAGCCATTCTTATCTCAAACACCACGAAACAGGTGCACGCACTGTACTAAAATACGCAAGAAAAACAGAAAAGGCACCTTATGTAAAATGTGTAAGGGGTGGGTGCATGATGGACGTGTGTACAATTATAGTAACGGTTCCAGAATTCAATTTTTGTGTAACAAATGCACTTTGGTACAGTTACCCTTTAGCAATAATGATATTGATTTACTTAATTTTAATACAAATGACCCATTGCCATATATTGATGATTATAATTGCTTTATGAAAACAGGCCTTCACTTTATTCATGTCAACGCAAGATCACTTTTTCCAAAATTGGCAGAGATTAGGATTCTAGCTAACAGAACTAGGGCGGCAGTTATATCCATCTCTGAATCCTGGTTGGATGATACGGTGACTGACGACGAAGTCAAAATAGAAGGTTACAATATAAAACGCTAGATAGGAACAGAAAAGGTGGTGGGGTATGTGCCTACATAAGAAATGACTTAGCTTACAACCCAAGACCTGATTTGAATAACAATAAACTGGAGATTCTATGGTTTGAAGTGTTGCTTCCCAAGACCAAACCCATCTTAGTAGGAACTAGTTACCGCCCTCCCACCCATGATCAGTTTTTAGAAGACTTTTCCAGAGTCTTGTCCGGACTTGAAAACAACTGCGAGACAATAATACTGGGAGACTTCAATATCTGTTTTCAGCAGCAAAATAACGGGCTATGCAAAAGGTATAAGCAAATTCTAGGTTTAAATAGTTACACTCAACTAATTAATACACCAACCCGGATCACACAGTTCTCAGCCACCCTAATTGACCACATACTTTGTAACCGCTCTGAGAACATTAGTCAGTCAGGCGTCATTACCACAGGTCTTAGTGATCATTTCATCATTTACTGCACCAGGAAAATCACTAGGGATAGGATAGGCCTACACAGGACAATAAAAATGAGGTCAACTAGAAACTACAGTAAAGAAACACTGGTAAATAGGCTACACAATTGTGACTGGACAGAGATAACAAGTTGCACGGACGTAAATGATGCCTGGGAAAAATTCAAAACAATGTTCACTACCATCCTTGATAATATTGCACCAGTTAAAGAGGTTAGGATTAAACGAAGAACTGAACCCTGGATGACTACTGAGATATTAGATAATATGAAATTCAGAGACCAGTTGCTAGAAAGATTTAGGGAAAACAGACAGGATATTGCAGAGCTAAATGAATTCCAAAGGGTGAGGAACAGAGTGCAGATGCTTATAAAAGGTGCAAAGGAAAGGCATTATTGCTCAAAAATCGAAGAGTACAAGAATAACCCCAGAAAGCTCTGGCAACAACTACAACAGTTGGAGTATAGCCATAAACCAATTGACAGATCTAACATAGTACTATATATCGATAACGAGGTATGCCACGAAACAACTAAAGTGGAAAGTTGTTTTAATTCCTACTACACATCTGTCGAATCAACACTAGTAAGTAAACTACCAGCTGCATCAAATACCTTTAACACAGACTCTGATAAGTTTAAAACATACTATACCAATAAAGGGGTAACTCCAAACAGTTGTCAACTAGTAAGTGTATCTCATGACCTCATGCAAAAAGAACTAAGCAGGTTAAACCCAACTAAGAGCACCGGTCCAGATAACATCCAGTCTAAGTTCTTGAAAGATGGTGCCTCTGAATTGCCAATCCCCACTGCTCATATAATAAATCTGTCCATAACCACTAATACCGTACCAGAGGGGTTCAAGGAGGCCAGAGTTATTCCTATCTTCAAGAAAAATAGTAGGTCTGATGTCAGCAACCATAGACCTGTTAGTATACTCAGTGTAATATAAAAAAAAATTCTAGAGAGGGCGGTGTACTGTCAAGTACTTAAGTATCTAATGACAACAACATTCTTCTTAGTTACCAATCAGGCTTTAGGAGATCTTACTCAACCGACATCTACCTAATTAATCTGATAGATTATGTGAGAACTGAAATGTCAATAGGGAACCTCATAGGGATGGTAACCTTAGACTTGCAAAAGGCCTTCAATACTGTCAATCACAATATATTAAGTAAGAAACTTCAAGCTATCGGCATAGGTTCCATAGACTGGTTTAAGTCTTATCTTAACAAGAAACACATTGTTAAAATCAACAAAACAAAATCAGAACCCCTGCCAACAGCATGTGGAGTTCCCCAAGGTAGTATTCCAGGTCCCTTATTATTCCTATGTAAATGGCATGCCCATTAGTGTCAAGTGCAAACTCCTACTGTATGCGGATGACAGTGCTCTTTTAGTGTCAGGTAAAGTCCCACAATATATGGATCATGTATTAACACAGGAGCTGGAGTCCTGCAGCAAATGGTTAATAGACAACAAACTATCGCTGCATCTCGGTAAAACTGAAGCCATACCCTTTGGAACGAAACATAAACTGAGAAGGGTAAATAATTTTAATGTCCGGTGTAATGGGGAACCCATCACTTCAGTTTCCTCAGTAAGATATCTGGGAATTCCCTTTGACCCATGCATGTCAGGAGAACTGATAAGGAACAGTGTAGTAAATAAAGCGAACGCCAGACTGAAGTTCCTCTATAGACAAGCACAGTGTCTACCTACTGAGGCTCGCAGGACCCTATGTCTAGCCCTTATACAATGTCATATGAACTACGCTTGCTCTTCATGGTACTCTGCCTTGACAAAAAAAAAAAACTGAGATAGACTGCAAATCACCCAGAACAAAACGGTAAGATTCATCCTGGACCTGGGACCAAGAGAACATGTAGGCCAGGATGAATTACAGCAGTTGGATATGCTGAATGTGAAAATTTGTCTGGGCTGCCTCCAAGTGAGTCGCCTACCCTGGCAAACTCTGTTGACACCGAGCTCTGAGATGGGTACCTCAGCCTCACAAGTGGCTTATAGGACAGATTTTTTTCACAAATGATTGGTATTGCAAGAAACCTCGCCTGCATGCACGTATAAAGGACTAACTTACTTGGTGTTGCAGCATATATCCTGATCTTCAACTTCCTAAGCCTAGCTTTAGCCCCCTTGGACTTCCCCTTGGGAACCACGTGCAACCGGGAGCATTAATTCCTGCAATATTCAATCGTTATTAGTGTCCTGCCTGCACCTCAGAAATTCCTATATCCAAGAGGGTATGTATCCCCTAGTAT
Source organism: Cherax quadricarinatus (assembly GCF_038502225.1). Taxonomy (NCBI): domain Eukaryota; kingdom Metazoa; phylum Arthropoda; class Malacostraca; order Decapoda; family Parastacidae; genus Cherax; species Cherax quadricarinatus. The sequence continues at coordinate 65,111 of NW_027195650.1, read as the reverse complement.
AACTATGCAGACTCAGACGCTAGCTTCAGACGACTCTGAGACGCTGGTACTTACTGGGCATACTCTCTCTGTAGCACGCCGAGCCCTCAGTTAACTCAACCCACAATCTCCTAAGTCACTGGCCAGATCCTACGGGAAAAGGTGAATATCTCGTCTTACTGTATGGGCTGATGGAGGAGATCATCTACGGTACATCGAGGTGTCTCTACCAGATTTCCCCAGGTCTCAGATGTGAAGACACGTGGGGGCGCCGCCTGATGTTCACGGCACGTCTTGTCCAGTCGAAGTCTATCGTAAGAAGGACGCTATTCTGTCTTTGTGACCTGCGCCCCGCCATTCAAGCTAGGGCTGCCAGTTCTCCCTAGCTAACTTATCCTAATGTTTGCCTACATTATCGGCCTATTACTACCTATGTTAAGGTCTTAGGTCTACTCTATCATTATCTACAGATGCCTTAGTAAACCTAATATTAGTGTATTACCAGTAAACCTACCTACTCCTTCCCTGAAGAGTAAATCTATAAATTAAATAAGCTTACCAACCGCCAACCAGAGAATGCCTTGCTTGTTTGGGAGGGTTTAAGGGTCGCTCGGCTCAGACGACCAGACGCTCATGCTGGATCTGAGCTGTGGAACTATTTGGACCAAATAAATTTCCACATCCTCCCGCCGGCGAAGGTAGGCGCTAAGTCTAGATCAAGTCTGCCTCCCGCAGGCCCCCCCAGTGGGCCCTGGACTCGAGCGCCGTTCGACGGGTCGTCCGGCCGCTCAGCTCGCTCAACCTCTGGTCTGATTTCTCATGTCCCGGTCCCACCGTGTGGACCTCGAGAGGCAAAAGCCTGTTGATGGGTCTTATAGTCTCGACACCGTTCATTCTCACTTTCACCATTCTCAACCGCCCAGCCTTGTCTGGGTGGGTTGACACTACCAGGCCAAGAGGCCAGTATGCCCTCGGCGCCTCGGATTCTACCAGCACCAGGTCCCCTTCACTTAGCATCATCTTATTCGCCTCGGGGTCGGCACCATAGAAATGTTCCCGCAAGGTTGTCAAGTAATCCCTGCGCCACACCTGGTTCCATTTGTCCAGGATGTTCACCAGTCTGTTGTGACTCCTGTGCAGTTCTTCATTGATGGGGGGACCATCTGGCCCATAATAATCCAGCTCCTTGGAAGACTGACTCAAAATTGCGGGGAAGGGCTCAATCCTTCTTCCAAACAGCATGTGATTGGGGGTGAGAGCTTCTTGCTCGTCAATCCCATTTTGTACGTAGGTCAGAGGCCTGTTATTAACTCTTGCCTCTATCTCAACTAACACTGTCCTCAGTTCATCACAGCTCACCCTCCTGCCGTGCAAGACCTTCCGAATGCACCTTTTGACTGTGCCCACCATGCGTTCATAGAATCCCCCTTGCCAGGGTGCCCTGGGAGCTATGAACCTCCACTCGCACTCTATTCTCTTCAGGTGTTCTCGTACTTCTCCGTTGTCCCTAAGATTCCTGAAAACTTTATCGGCCGCCCTAAAGCTTGTGCCATTGTCCGAGATAATCAATCGCGGGCACGAGAATCTGGCAGTAAACCTCCTGAACAACTTCACGAAAGTCTCTGTCGTCATATCTTCTGCCAACTCCAAATGCACCGCTCGAGTAGTGGCACAGGTAAACAGGCAGACATATACTTTCTGAGGGCCCTCCTTAACGTCTCCTGGGTTCTTCAATGTGATAGCCCCCGTATAGTCTATTCCTACAGTCTCAAAGGGCCTGTCACTATGTACCCGCTCCTGAGGCAGCGGTGGTGGACCTGGGTAGGGTAGGGTCCTCCCATCGTACCGCCGGCAGACCGTGCAACTCTTTAGCACCCTTTTGACGGCAGCTCGACCCTTCAGTACCCAGTAATTCTGACGTAGGCAGGTGAGGGTATCTCCAAACCCCCCATGTAAGGTCCTCTGATGGGCATCTTGTATCAATAGCTCTGTCGCCCATCCCTCCTTTCCCAGCAGCACGGGATGTTTGGCCCCATAGCTGAGCTCAGAGTTTTGTATTCTTCCCCTGCATCTTATTAGCCCCGCATGATCTAGGAACAATCCCAATGAGTGAACCAATTTGCTGTTCCCTGAGTCGTCATCGTTGGACACGCGTCCTGACGCCATAACCTGCTGCCGGGTCGCAAGTACTTCCAGCACTCCTGGAAACCTCCCCCTTTGGTACTGCCTTATCCAATATTCTCTGGGACCCACTAGAGACAACTGTCGACCCTGGCTTACCTTGTCATGCAGCTTCCTCACGAATCGAAATACCATTTCCGTGACTCCTATAAGTTTTCTCCACGAGGAGTAGCGCCTGGGGTCAAATAATTCAGTGTCGTGTTCCCCCGCGAAATGTACTATGCTGCTGATTGTCTCCACGAATTTCTGCTCCGGCCAGCAATCCCTTGCCGGTAACCAGTCTGGGCCTTTGAACCAAAGCTCGCTTTTACTCAACTTTCTGTGTGTCACCCCTCGGCTTATCAGGTCGGCTGGGTTTTGATCTGTAGGCACATACAGAATTGTTGACGTTGACTGTAGTTCCCGTATCTCCTTTACCCGATTCCTGACATAGGGGAGCTTAGACCTGTCATTCTGGACCCACTGTAAGGCCACCTCCGAGTCTGTCCATACATAGGTGTGTGTCACCCTCAGATTACTTAACACCTCCTCTACGTACTTACCCAGTCTTGCTCCCAGCAACATCGCCGTGAGCTCTAGCTTTGGGATCGAGCAATCCTTCAGGGGTGTCACCCGCGCACGACTGGTGACCAGATTGACTTGGTCCCCGGCCACCAAATACGCTACTGCCCCATAGGCCCTGGAGGAGGCATCACAGAAGACGTGCAAGTCATAATCCCGCCCGGTGCACCCGATGGACCTGGGGAATGTGAACTCGTGCAATTCCGCTAGGTCTTTGTTAACCAGATCCCACTCCTGGCAGACTGTTTCTGGCAGTGGGTCGTCCCAACCTAGGTTCAGCTCCCAGGTCTGTTGTACTAGCATCCTCCCTCGAATGGTGATGGGTGTCAACAAACCCAAAGGATCGAAGGCAGTCTGCACTTTGCTCAGCAAAGACCTCCTGGTCAGCTTCCCTTCCCCATCAGGCTTCCTCTTTAGCCTAAGTCTGTCTTCCTTGACTTCCCACTCTAGTCCCAACACCGATGTTACCTCAGGCACTGAGTAGCCAGTATAGTCATGTTCCACCATGCCCCGCAACGTTGGATTGTTTGTCACCCATTCTCTCAATGGCATGTTAGCTGAGAGCATCTCCTGATTAGACTCTCGGTAAATATCCATCAACAGCCTTTCATCTGAGGTGGTACCCTGCATGTTGTCTACATAAAATAGGGTCTTCAGTAATTCTTTAAGCGGGCTGTTACAGTTCACAAGGTGGTAGTCTATGGTAGCCTGTAATAGGAATGGTGAACTAGTGGCACCAAACAACACTGCCCTGAATCTATAGGTATCATACCCTTGCTTGGGCATCTCCCTGTTAGCCAGCCACAAGAACCTTGTGTAGTCCCTATCCTGTGGCTGCAACCCAATACGTAGGAAGGCTTTGCTAATGTCTGCCGCATAGGCGTACTGTTCCGTCCTGAATCTCAACAACACATCTGCTAATTTCTGCGTCAGGGAGGGCCCTGTGAGCAGACAGTCGTTCAACGATGGCTCTCGGGGACTCGCCTGCGAGCTGCAGTTGAAGACTACTCTGATGGGAGTGGTTACCGACTCCTTGGTGACTGCCATGTGTGGAAGATAATGGGTGTTTTCCCCAGGGCTGGCATTGGGCACTTTCTCGATGAACCCAAGGGCCAGCTGTTCCTTAATAATATCATCATATTTCCCCACCAGACCCTTCCTGGTCAGGCTGTTCACCAATGAATTCAACTGACCACGTGCCCTCTTGAAATTAGTGGGCAGCGTTGGGTGGCCCGGTTTCCATGGGAGTCGCACCCAATACTGCCCGTCCCTGAACTGCACATGGTTCAAGTAATCTCGATACGTCTCTTCGTGTTCGGGGGGCGGCTGGTCACCTTTAATCCCTACTACATCCAGGTCCCATAGTTTATGGACCGGCTCACTGTCGGATATGCCAACTTGCGCCTCTGACAGGCCTTCGTGCACACCAATCTGCATCACCAGTACAGCCTCAGTCGCTGTAATACCAGAGCCCTCCTTTCCCGGGGTCGCAGGGAAGTGAGCTGGTATTCTGCCTCCTACGATGTACCCCGCTGGAGTCCTGTACAGGCCCACACCTTCCTTGATAACCCTTCTCGTAGACACGAACTCGTCTAGGTAATCCCCTCCTACCAATATGCCTACATTACTAACATTGTCTGTAGCAATGTCTGGTTCTGCTAGCTTCACACCCAACTCCCTCAAACGTTTGACTGCTTCAGCCAGTCCCCTAGTGGTAATGATATTGGGCAGCCTCTTCACCATCAAGGCTGAAATTTCCCGTCGATGCCCGGCTAACCTGACCGTCACATTGACTACTGGATAAGACCTGCGTGGGACTTCCCCACCAAACCCTTCCACCTTCATGTCAACTTTACCAACTGTCTCCAGCTTCAACCTAGTGGCTAGACTCTCCGCTATGAAGGATCTCTGTGCCCCACTGTCGAAGAACAAACGGGTTGTTTCAGACTTCTTCCCGTTCGCGACCACCGCCATTATGGTGGGCAAGGCCACCGAGCCTTGAAACTGCTCACCAGAACAAATTCTCGGTGCCGTACTCACCACACTCATCGTTACTTCTGACTTGTTCTTGCTCTCCGCCCTTTCTTGCGGTTTGCTCTCCTTAACTTGTGCTAATCCGGCATCATTAGGACACAGTGCACTGTGGTGCTTTCCCTTCCGGCAGCCCCGACACTCCCTGAGCATGGTGTTACAGTCCCTGGCAAAATGTTCTCCACAACACTTGAAACAAAGTCTCAACTCTCTTAGCCGTTGAACCCTTTGGTTATAGGTGGTGAAGCTTGAACACCCTGAACTAGCGTGTTCTTCATCACAAAACACGCACCGTCTCATACTGGCCGCTTTAGTGGCTTCTCCCTTGGCCCTGTGGGTGGAGGGTTCGCCCTGGGCATAATACGTGCCTACTTTAGTGGGAGGTGGTTTAGGTCTATCTCTCGAATGTCTGGGGAAGTCGACCGACTTCTCCTTGGTAGGTAATTTCTCCCCCTGACCTATGCTCAGGTGAGATATGAGATCCCCTAACCCTTCAATAATTTGGCTTATCGTGAACCTATTCGTCCGATATTTTAAGTGTAACTCATGCACTGTCGTGCTAGCCAGTTTCCTCTGAATCACCTGGCTAAGGACCCATTTTGAATCATTCTCATCATGCAAATCTCTGAAACTATTGGTCAAGCTCATAATCTCAATACGGAACTTCTCTAGACTTTGACGGTCATGTCGGCAAGCCTCTAGATCCAACAACCGATAAAGTATAGCTACCTTTATCTCCTCAGTGTTGCCAAACATGTCTTCTAATTGGTCTTTGGCATGTTGGTAATTAGCGTCAGTAATCGGGTAGTGCCGGACCAGATCTAAGGCTTTACCCTTGAGCTGCGACCGCAAATACTGCAACTTGACGGCATCTGACAAATCATTTCTGTCATCTATCTGGGCTCTAAACTGATCCCAGAAACCAATGTACTCTGTTAAGGTTCCGTCAAACGTTGGTAAATTCAGCTGGGGCAACTTGGGCAACATATTGACAGGTGTGTGGTTGTTTGGGGTACCTGCGGTGTTCAACACCATCCTTGGAATACTAGCCTTTAATGTACTTAACTTATCTTTGTACATATTCATCTCCTGATGACAATCTACATCATCCTTAGTGAATTCGTCCATAGCCTGCTGAAGACTTCCCTGGGATTCCTCATCCTCAATAGCCTGTAGCTCATATGCTGAGAATGCTTGTTCATAGGCTTCCCACTTTTCCCCCAAACTCTTCAAGCAGTTCTGCAAATCATCGCAGTCTACATTACTGCGTTGGCAAGTAGCCTTGCACCTGTTACGCGTTCTGTTCAGATGCCCTTTGTATGCTGCTACTGATCGTTTTAATTTTGTTAGCACTGAACCAGACTCTCCTGAACCCCCATCTGCCATTGTCGAAGTTTAATGAGGAGTGTGACACTAATTGTACTTTACCCAGTCCACCCCACAGCACGTCACGGTGTTAGGTGAGAATGAACGAGTCTTAAGGCTTCTCAACAAGCTTAACAATTCCCTTTGTTATATTGACTCTACTATGAATCAAAAATGTACACTGTTAGCTCTCAAATCCCAATCAAAATGTGTATCGATGTGAAAGCTTAATCTAGCACTTAACTGTACAATGCCAGCAAATAATTACAGGACTTAACCTAGTCTCAGGTATAATTCACAAATCCCACATTAACATGAATCAAAGACAATGAAAATCACACACTAATAGGGCAGTATACAAATTAAAATCACTTGGTTAACACAAGCAAATTCAACAATTCAACTTGTGAAACAGTAAATAAATAATGTATGTAAACAGCTTGGCCTAACTGTGCCCAGCTTACTCTGTTTAGCGTGGATGGTTGGATAAGGTAAATCCTAACCTAGCTAGTGTGCTATAACTTAAACCTGGCTTTATAACTCCCTGTAAATAATAACTAGGTTAAATCTGTCCTAGCTACTATAACCTTTTGTAAATATTGCACAAGCCTAGCCTAACTGTGGCTACCTTGCAAATCCACTGTAAGTAATTAACACACAAGTCTCCTACTCTGGATTACTTGTAATCACTGTAAATAATTAAATTCACAAGCTTCTCTAGCCTACCTGGCCTGCCTGTAAATTACTGCAAATAACAACTTCTGTGTATAGTCAGCTTGGCCTAGCCTCTGAGTAACTTTGACCTAGGTGTGCTAACTTAAACCTAACTTTTTTAAACTGGTTCCTAACTGTGGCCTAGCTATGATAGCTTAACCTGTGGCCTAGCTATGATAGCTTAACCTAACTTTGTTAAACTGGTTCTTAACTGTAGCCTAGCTATGATAGCTTAACCTAACTGTGGCCTAGCTATGATAGCTTAACCTAACTCTGTAAAACTGGTTCCTAACTGTGGCCTAGCTATGATAGCTTAACCTAGCTATTCCACATCCGGTTTTCGAAGGACCACTTTTGTGAAAATTTGTCTGGGCTGCCTCCAAGTGAGTCGCCTACCCTGGCAAACTCTGTTGACACCGAGCTCTGAGATGGGTACCTCAGCCTCACAAGTGGCTTATAGGACAGATTTTTTTCACAAATGATTGGTATTGCAAGAAACCTCGCCTGCATGCACGTATAAAGGACTAACTTACTTGGTGTTGCAGCATATATCCTGATCTTCAACTTCCTAAGCCTAGCTTTAGCCCCCTTGGACTTCCCCTTGGGAACCACGTGCAACCGGGAGCATTAATTCCTGCAATATTCAATCGTTATTAGTGTCCTGCCTGCACCTCAGAAATTCCTATATCCAAGAGGGTATGTATCCCCTAGTATAACTATGCAGACTCAGACGCTAGCTTCAGACGACTCTGAGACGCTGGTACTTACTGGGCATACTCTCTCTGTAGCACGCCGAGCCCTCAGTTAACTCAACTCACGATCTCCTAAGTCACTGGCCAGATCCTACGGGAAAAGGTGAATATCTCGTCTTACTGTATGGGCTGATGGAGGAGATCATCTACGGTACATCGAGGTGTCTCTACCAGATTTCCCCAGGTCTCAGATGTGAAGACACGTGGGGGCGCCGCCTGATGTTCACGGCACGTCTTGTCCAGTCGAAGTCTATCGTAAGAAGGACGCTATTCTGTCTTTGTGACCTGCGCCCCGCCATTCAAGCTAGGGCTGCCAGTTCTCCCTAGCTAACTTATCCTAATGTTTGCCTACATTATCGGCCTATTACTACCTATGTTAAGGTCTTAGGTCTACTCTATCATTATCTACAGATGCCTTAGTAAACCTAATATTAGTGTATTACCAGTAAACCTACCTACTCCTTCCCTGAAGAGTAAATCTATAAATTAAATAAGCTTACCAACCGCCAACCAGAGAATGCCTTGCTTGTTTGGGAGGGTTTAAGGGTCGCTCGGCTCAGACGACCAGACGCTCATGCTGGATCTGAGCTGTGGAACTATTTGGACCAAATAAATTTCCACACAATGGAAATTTGAGCTTAGTATTATCAGAAAATAATTTTTCAAAACGTTAAAAATCAGTTATCCAATAATTTCTGAGTGTTGCACATGATTAGCTTTGACCCATCTATGTTGATTACCCGACAGTGCAGTATCTGAGCGGTTTCAAGATTTGCATGCTCGTGTATTTTAGAATTTTAGTCTCTTAGGCTTCTCTGAAATATTTGAATTAGATGTGGTCAGTGAATGTCCAAATTTATCATTTTTAGTGAAGAAATTTCGATATTAATTTCCATGTGATGACTTGTGAATGTCTCTTCTAATTCCCTTCAAATCTTCAAAAGTAATATTTAGCTGCATTATTAATTTATGCCGTATTCTGCGCTATTCCATTCGCGCGCATTGAGACTGATGACCTGGATTATGGAATACGGATCGCAGAGAGACCGAAATACGTCGAATTATCATATAAAATGAAATAGCTACATACACTGGGTGTTCCCATTATAAAACTCGAATTATTAAAAGAATATCGTTCTCTACAGGAGTTCCCACTATGTAACTCATATATAACAAGTAGAAGCATACTACAGGTGTTCCCACCATACACTTCATACAGAGCAGGATAGCAGCACACTGCAGGTATTTTCATCGTATATTTTTCTTCGGTAGGAATGAGCAGCTGTACATTGTTGACGTGCATCATTTTTGCTCTTTAAAATATCTATCCCCCAGTTGCCCCTTTCTCCAACAAATCCTTCTTTCTTCCAACGCCCCTCCCCCTCTATCCCAACCGCCTCAACCCCCACTGCCACAACCCCAACAGCCTTAAAACCACTACCACTTGCTCTTTCCACAGTCCTCTTTCACCACCGTCCACTTTCCTCTCTGCCCTTCTATCACCCTTCCCTGCCCTTCTATCCCCCTCCCCATGATTATATACACCTGGAAAATCCTAGAGGGACTAGTACCGAACTTGCACACGAAAATCACTCATTACGAAAGCAAAAGACTTGGCAGACGATGCACCATCCCCCCAATGAAAAGCAGGGGTGTCACTAGCACGTTAAGAGACCATACAATAAGTGTCAGGGGCCCGAGACTGTTCAACTGCCTCCCAGCACACATAAGGGGGATTACCAACAGACCCCTGGCAGTCTTCAAGCTGGCACTGGACAAGCACCTAAAGTCAGTTCCGGATCAGCCGGGCTGTGGCTCGTATGTTGGTTTGCGTGCAGCCAGCAGCAACAGCCTGGTTGATCAGGCTCTGATCCACCAGGAGGCCTGGTCTCAGACCGGGCCGCGGGGGCGTTGACCCCCGGAACTCTCTCCAGGTAAACTCCAGGTAAACTCCAGTCCTCCAGCACCCTCCCTGTTCTCCAGTACCTTCCCCTGCCTTCCAACACCCTACCCTGTCCTCCAGCACCCTTCCCTATCCTCCAGCACCTTCCCCTGCCTCCCAGTACCCTCCCCTATCCTCCAGCAACCAAACCATTAACCAGCAAGGCTGTAATGTGTCCCTCGTCACTGGTATAAGTAGATTCTTGCTAAATATATTCCCCCACATTTAATAACCTCTACGGGTTAGGTCTAGGTAAGTGAGGTTAGACCAAGTCTCGATAGATGACGTTAGGTAGGATAAGTCTAGCTAGGTGAGGTTAGATCTAGCTAGGTTAGGTTAGATATAGCTAAGTATTAGGTCTAGGTAGGTCTCACTAGGCTAGGTTAGGTCTAGCTAGGTGTGGGTAAGTTAGGCCTAGCTAGGCTTGATTAGGTCTAGCTAAGTTTGATTAGGTCTAGCTAAGTTTGGCTAGGTTAGGTCTAGCTAGGCTTGATTAGGTCTAGCTAAGTTTGGTTAGGTTAGGCCTACCTAGGCTTGATTAGGTCTAGCTAAGTTTGATTAGGTCTAGCTAAGTTTGGTACGGTTAGGTCTAGCTAAGTTTAATTTATCAGTTATAGGTATCAGTTATAGGTATACTAATTTATCAGTTATAGGTATACTAATTGATCAGTTATAGGTATACAAAACACTGATCTAAAAGTTATAGCTATATAAAACGTTCATTTATCAATTATAGTAAACAGAGCGTTAATCTGTCGGTTATAGGTATACAAAACGTTGATGAACAGCTTATAGGGAAAAAATATACTGATCTATCAGTAATAGGTAAATTAAATGTTGATTTGTTATTTACAAGTCAAGACATTAGGCAATCATTTATAATTATACAAAACATTGATTTATCATTCATATTTATAAAAAGATTGATAGATCAGTTATATATATCAGTTTTCTATCAGTTATAGGTACAGAAAACGTTTATCAGTTATATGTATGCAAAACGTTGATTATCACTTACATAAATACAAAACGTTGCTCTATCAGTATAAGCATACAAAACGTTGATCAGTTATAGGTATACAAAACATTAATCTATTAGTTACAGGTACACACAATGGATACATATTCCTAATTGACAGTTTATTTTTGCTTGGATCTACTCTCATGACCTTCATTGATGTTTGACCACTGTTATCTTGATCTTTGACCCATGTTATCTTGATCTTTGACCCCTGTTATCTTGATCTTTGACCCCTGTTATCTTGATCTTTGACCCCTGTTATCTTGATCTTACACCTATTTTATCTAAGTATATTCTCTTGGTACCTTAACTTTGCCTATTTAAACGTTCTCAGGACATCTAAGATGTATTCCCGAGTTAGGTAATTGAAGCTAAAACGTTGTGTAGTTTAAAAAATAGGTTAGACAAATACATGAGTAGATGTGGGTGGTTGTGAGTTGGACCTGACTAGCTTGGGCCTGCTGCAATGCTCCTTCTTTCTTATTCTTCATATCACGTTTCACATCACTTCCTGACAACACTTTCTAACAAACGAGAACATTCTGACGGAATCCTTTCAGAAGAGCTGAAGACAGCTTCGGTAAACAGATGATTTTGCCTTTTGTCAGTCATACAAGTACCTGAAAAATTACCTTATCATTGCTGCTTGTAAATAAACTCTTGGAAATTTTTATCCATAATGAATATATTACTACATATATCGTACTTTGTCCCTGCTGGCGAAACTCTCAGTATAGTTAAAAGAAGACACTGTAGCTATGAAACAAAACACTGGATCCTCACAACAATACATATTTATTTCTCATGAAGCATTAAGGAAAAAGACTGTGTTGTTCGCACAATGTCTTAACTTAATGTTGAAAACCTAGCAAATGTACCATTGATGTCTCCAGACCTATTATTTCCACATAAGTTGACTCTCTCGTCACCTTCTTAACCCTGTTCCTTCCCTCCCACCCTCCCTTCCTCCAACCTGTATTCAATTTCTCATCTCTCTCACCCCCTCCGTCCCTTCCACTTTCTTCCTCCTCTTTACTTCACCACTCAAGTCCTTGTCTTCGTCTCTGAGGAATAGACACAAAAGCTCCACTTAATGTTGCAGTTCTGTCTTATTGCTCAATTTGTCGGTATTATTATATCTTCACTTGCACTACATTTCAGTGCTCACGCTTCCTCTGCATCATTTTTTTTTTTTTGCTTTCCTTTCCATCGCCGCTTACACTTTTTTACGTCATTCTGTTCTAGGGGCTCGAGTTTTTTTTTATTTTTTTTTGTCACTACCGTTCAATAAACTAGCTTCTCAGACAGCACAAATTAAGTGTGTGTTATAGCTTTCCGCTCTCTTTCTCTTTTTCTTTTTTTTATCTTCTCCCATTTCCTCCTTTCTTGCGCCACATTCCATTATCGTTACCTCTCCTTCCCTGTCACACCTTCGTCTTCCCCTACTACTCAGTTACATTTTCCTCTTTATTTTTAAAGTTACAATCATACAGTAATAACTGATATTATAACATCAATGTGTAACAATTGGGCATTTTATTTATGTATACGTTTCGCCAATCAGAGCCTTTATCAATATAATACAATGAGAAAAACAGAAGACTGAAGAGATAGAAGATGAAGTAATCAGTCCCTCAGTCTAACAACAGGTTTTTAATTCTAGTAGTCTTCATGATACTGAAGACTGAAGCACAGGCAGGAAGACGTGGAGTTGTATACTGGAATCAGATGAGGTACAGCAGATGACGTTGTGATGGGTAGGCAGGATTACCCAGTGGAAGTAGGTAATGTTCCAGCTTTGAGCCAGAGGCAGCAAGAGATCACCAGTTTCAGAGATACTCAAACATCATCCTCCAGGTCAAACAGTCGTTTCACGGCCAAAGTCACGTAGATCAATCACATTTCTCCATTCTGGTGTTTCGTCTGTATATTAACAACTGAACTTCTTGACCATGCATCCACGCTTTTAGGCACTGAAGTGCTGCCACGTTAGTAAATGATTAGATATTTGCATTAACGAGCAAGCGTACATCTGAAGCTAATAAAGTGGTCACTGAGTGTAAATGCTTGGCTCACTAAGGCAAAATTGGGCTGCTTTAGTGCACTCTCGACTGACGTGAAGGACAGGATTGAATACTACTATTACTACTACAGCACCACCAGAACTGTGGTAAGATGGGGAGGAAAAAGTATGGGGAAGGATGGAAATACTGGAAAAGGATGGGAGGAAGGAGGAGAGGAGGGGAAGAAATGTAAGTGGCCCATAATAAAAATGAGCGTTACTAGCTATAAAGAGGCAGATAAAGTCTACTTAACAAACAGCATCAAAGACTGACTGACTCCTAGATTTTAACCATCTTGGTGCTCCTGCAACCCGAGTTTCCTCTGCAGGCAGAAAGAGAAGAGGCATTGCTTCCTTTCTATGTCACTGAAAAGGTCGGTTGATCTGTTACTGATTCACTGATTGAAGTATAGAGTTACAAGGACCCTGGTGCCCATTTAACAATGCTACAGGGTGGAGTATTAGCTTTCGTGAGAGTTCGTCTAAACATGGACACCCTTACAGAATCTTACGAAGGTCACATCACAAACTCTACATAGAATCTGTTTAGAGAGCAAAGTACAATACAGGTGATACCATTGTAGGGTTGTCTCAATAGTTATTGTTGGGTTGTCTCAACAGTTTCCTGAGAGTGAGGGGGAAGTGTTCAGTTACTCGTTGGTGATGATGTCATGAGTTCCGGGAAGATATACGATGAACCCTTAGTCATCTAAAATTATACTGGTGAACAGTTTGGTGTAGAATCTAATCGTTCACACCTTCGTTTGTTTCCACTTACTGCCATAACAAGAGCTATGGAATAAAATGTCTGACTTTGCATTAACTCCTTCACACTTTCAAGAGATTGATAACTTAGGCATTCGGTTCCTATCTAGCGACAATATCACACCAAGTCTCGTGACCTTGGTTTACCTGGTAAAGTCACTCTTACGCAGAGGTAGATTAAAGCACTATACATTAAGCAGAATTTGATAAGGGAGCAAACTAGTGATGTTACTTTGTTGAGAATCAGAGTAGTTGCTCTGAATAAGGCAGATCCTACTAATTTAAATAACTGTTACGTTATTAATGGCGTACTCGTGTACAACATTACAGTTGACACTGGATTATCTAGCTCTGAGCGTCGAAGGATAGTATTACCACATACTTTCAAACAGCAAGTGCTACATATTTGTTTATGATTCCCACATGAGTGGTTAATCATGGGGTTAAGACTTCTGGTAAAGTTTCAAAGTACATCACCTGTCCAGAGATGAAATCAGTGGTGGAATATATTAAGCGTTGTGACACTTATCAGAGAATAGAAAAGCCTAACCAGGTTAACAAATTCGTACCATTTATTGTTCTCTTCACTAATGCTCATCTTGAATGATTTTATGATGTACCAAAGTGAGAGTTCGGTATTTTGCTTATATTAAGCAAGCACTTTACAGCGTTTATCCCGTTCAACAAATAGCATTTAAAGACGAAATATACTTCATCCCTAGTATCTAATAATAACCTTTAGGCTGTGCCAAAAGATGGCGTATCTGAGCATTAAATACCCTTTATTCCTAGAAAAGAGTATGTTAAAACAAGCTTGAAGCATATGTGAAACATTTTCGCACTAGGTAAAGTCGCTCAGGAGAGGGTTACAAACGTTGCTAATATGTACGTAGCTACAAAAGTTGCAAATATGTACGTAGGCAGGATATAACTTATGTACTTAATCTTGTACTTTCTTGCACTCTAAGAAATTTGTGTAATGGTGAGACTTTTGATATTTGCGTCTCTCTTAAGTGCAGCTCTCGTCCAAAGAAAGAGAGGAACCTTGATAAGAAAAGCCCAGAGTATAAACAGTCGTCATCATATAGAACAAAGAACACATGATAGGCATCTTAAATGTTTAACACTCATTGCCCTAGTCAATTCGTGATCTGTTTCAGCTAAGATATGTATGGAGAAGTAATGTTTTGCGGCCATTGTTCAAGGTTTAACAACTGGAAAGAGCCGCGTTGTGTGGCATATCTCAAGTGCCAAAGACGCTAAATAAAAAGGCTCTACTCAGCAGTGAATTGAGAACAGAAACTTTAATTTTTCTCATTCTTGTGTATAATATTGTGTAGTGTAAAGAGCTCCCCCGCCACTGACAGTGCATTATAGTACTCTCTGAAGACACTTCAAGACAATAACAATACATTATAGTACTCTCTGAAGACACTTCAGGACAATACCCAAAGACGGACTCGCCAGGAGGGAATATGAGGGAACGACCTTGGGTAACAAAGTCCTAGAGCTCAGGCTGGTGTTTTCTATAAGATTTAAAGATAAAAATTCATAAGCTATTTGTTAGAGATATGTATACGCATATAAATTATTCTGTTATGTGAGAGTGGGGAGATAAGAATGAACGACAGGGGACCGGACGAGTACAATTCTTGTGTTTACTCTTTTTGGTACTTTGCTCTATTTGACTATTCGATGATATGTGGTGATGTAGTCATGCGTTAGCATACGTCATTCATTTCCTCCAGTCATATCTGTAACTTTGTTATGACGTTACTCTAGAATTCTTTTCCTGAAGGCTCATTTTGCTGCTTGGTAGGAGAGTTGTGAAGAATGTGTTGGACACCTTGCCGAGGATGCAGAAAGGATTCCTGCATCGAGTTAGGACGTTGACTTCATTTTAGTCGAGCTGTATCTAGTAGAATTTAGTTTAGAGTGTCTGAGTCACTATCCGTTACTCTCAAAAATGCGAGTGGTGTGTGTCTTAAAAATTTCCTTCTTCTGTGTGCTAGGTTAGATGTGGCCTCAGTAGAATCTTGGATTTTACTGATAGTTCTCATCGATGTACAGGTATAACTGAAGTATAACCCTTTACAAAAATACACATGACAACACAATACTTGCTGATTACTGTATAATTCTTTGGGCTCTCAGGCTTCTGTAAATATGTACATAATCATTACTAACCTTTTCCAGTTATTCCACTATGCATGTTATAAAATTATGTTAATTTCTATGTTTAATATCACATCTGAGACTGAAGTGTTTTTAAGTTTATGCATTTCAGGAATAAATATCCTTTTATTTCAATATTTTCAGAGCCTAGATAAAGTATAATAAAATAGTACCAGAATTAATCATATATGTTTTCTAATGCTCCTTTGCCTTGGCTTTTTAAATACATGCTAAAGATTATAACACTCAGTGTATATACAAAAGACACGCATGTAACACTAGAACATGTTACATGGAAGTATTTCACTGTCTGGGAGCTTAC
The DNA here is from genome assembly GCF_038502225.1 of Cherax quadricarinatus. Taxonomy (NCBI): domain Eukaryota; kingdom Metazoa; phylum Arthropoda; class Malacostraca; order Decapoda; family Parastacidae; genus Cherax; species Cherax quadricarinatus. Next base: position 49,241 of record NW_027195650.1, on the reverse strand, counting down.
AGAATATATAGGAAAAGTGAAATCAGATATGTAGGGTGCCAGTTCAGTGGTGTGTCCGTCAGTTGATCTGATCATGGTGCTCTGCTTAGCAAAGTATAAGTTGGCGAGTATGCCTGACATGCTAAATTTACGGGATATCTTGAAAACTGTGTTGGAAACAATGATCAATAGTGATTCAAGGCAGAGACACTTCAGCAGTCCTTGATTACGAGTCTGGACTCTCTCCACGTCATCAGATGACCTTGTGAGCTTAGGTTAATCACTCGAGAGTTGCTCATATTGTTCCTTTTCACTGAATTGATGAATAGATACGTCCATTAGGTTCACCATACAAACAGAAATAAAGATGGATAAATCTTTTCCTGACGCTCTAATAAGAATCATCTACAAAGAATAAACAAGCACAGTAAAGTGACTGGAAAAATACACAAAGAACCTGCACATAGAATGAAACTTACGTCCACGTTTCAGTCTGACTTCATGTGACTAAATAGTACGAGTCGGACTGAAACGTCGTCAGAAGTTTCATTCTCCTATGTGCGGGTTATTTGTGTATAAATCACCCTTGTACCCCAATCAATGTACAGGAGTCGTAATTGCAGTCTTATAAAATCTTCAGCTCGGCTTTCTTAGAAGTGCTCATTCATCTTAAAATCTTTTCTCATTTTATTATGGCTGCACAAAGAGACAACACGGCAATATATATATATTGCCGAATAGGCAAAACTGGTGAATTAGTAAGAAATCATTTAAAATTAAGAGCTTTCTAAGATTTTATCTTATAAATTTAAAGATACATTTTTTCATTCATTTTAATATGAAAATTAATGATTTTGTACCAAAAGAACCTTAGGAAACTTACCTAACTTCATTATAACAAGCGCAACTAAATTAAGCCTAATCCAATAAAATATATTTTACATAAGTTTACAATAATTTAATAATAAACAAACACAATGAAATATATGGTGTTTGTCAGATTCAGAATGATTTTTGTGAAATTATTGCATACACAAACTTTCGCTTGCCTTATTCGGCAAGAGGTGCGCTGATATTTAAAATCGCAAGTTTATATATATATATATATATATATATATATATATATATATATATATATATATATATATATATATATATATATATATATATATATATATATATATATATATATATATATATATATATATATATATATATATATGTCATGCCGAATAGGCAGAATTTGCGATCTTGGCTTAAATAGCAACGCTCATCTTGTCATATAGGACAAGTGTAAATTTGTGTATGCAATAATTTCGCCAAAATAATTCTGAACCTAACGAAAAAAATATATTTCACTGTATTTGTTTAGTATTAAATTATTGTAAACAAATCTAAAATATGATTAGTTGGGTTAGGCTAAAATAAATTGTTCTTGTTTTAATAAGGTTAGGCAAGTTTTTTAAGTTCCTTTTGGTGCATAATTATAAATTTTTACATCAACATTAATGAAAAAAATATATCTTTAAACATATAAGAGAAAATTTTAGAAAGGACTTAATTTTAAATGAGTTCTTGCTAATTGACCAGTTTTACATATTCAGCACGACATATATATATATATATATATATATATATATTCATATATATACATATATATATATATATATATATATATATATATATATATATATATATATATATGCAATAAGATCACAGTAAACAGGTGATTTCAGAATATGCAAAACAACCACTCTGAAAGAATAGAGAAATTCCAAATGCATTCGTGAGTAGTCACGAAAGCGCTTGGAATTTCTCTATTCTTTCAGTGGATGTTTTGCATATATATATATATATATATATATATATATATATATATATATATATATATATATATATATATATATATATATATATATATGCATGTTTGTTACTTGACCTGTTGTGTATAATTGTGTGTGTACTCACCTAGTTGAGGTTGCTGGGGTCGAGTCCGAGCTCCTGGCCCCGCCTCTTCACTGATCGCTACTAGGTCACTCTCTCTGAACCGTGAGCTTTATCATACCTCTGCTTAAAGCTATGTATGGATCCTGCCTCCACTACATCGCTTCCCAAACTATTCCACTTACTGACTACTCTGTGGCTGAAGAAATACTTCCTAACATCCCTGTGATTCATCTGTGTCTTCAACTTCCAACTGTGTCCCCTTGTTACTGTGTCCAGTCTCTGGAACATCCTGTCTTTGTCCACCTTGTCAATTCCTCTCAGTATTTTGAATGTCGTAATCATGTCCCCCCATCTCTCCTGTCCTCCAATGACGTCAGGTTGATTTCCCTTAACCTCTCCTCGTAGGACATACCTCTTAGCTCTGGGACTAGTCTTGTTGCAAACCTTTGCACTTTCTCTAGTTTATTTACGTGCTTGGCTAGGTGTGGGCCTAACGTACACGGTGTATAGGGTCCTGAACGATTCCTTATTAAGATGTCGGAATGCTGTTGAGGTTTGGTAGGCGCCCATATGCTGCAGCAGTTATTTGGTTGATGTGCTCTTCATGAGATGTGCCTGGTGTTATAATCACCCCAAGATCTTTTTTCTTGAGAGAGGTTCGTAGTCTCTGGCCCCCTAGACTGTACTCCGTCTGCGATCTTCTTTGCCCTTCCCCAATCTTCATGACTTTGCACTTGGTGGGATTGAACTCCAGGAGCCAATTGCTGGATCAGGTCTGCAGCCTGTCCATATCCCTTTGTTGTTCTGCCTGGTCTTCAATCGAGTGAATTCTTCTCATCAACTTCACGTCATCTGCAAACAGGGACACCTCAGAGTCTATTCCTTCTGTCATGTCGTTCACAAGTCCTAGGACTGACCCCTGCGGGACCCCGCTGGTCACAGGTGCCCACTCTGACACCTCGCCACGTACCATGACTCGCTGCTGTCTTCCTGACAAGTATTCCCTGATCCATTGTAGTGCCTTCCCTGTTATCCCTGCTTGGTCCTGCACTCGCGCACGTCTATACATGTGTATTTAGCCTTGTGTGTATGAATGCGTGTGTACTTATGTATATGTACGTGTGGGTATTTGTGTGTATGTATATATAAACAACTAAGTCAATGCTATCCGACGATTCCCGCTGAGATTACTTAAAAATAAGTACATAAAAATTATCAATTAGTTTTCATAGTCCGTAAAAGAAATGATTTTTAGAAGGTTTGTTCTCTAGTAGACCAGAGTAATGTAAAAACTGTAATAAATATTTTGAATTCAGCTCAGTTTTTAATAAGTATTGTAAATTTTCAGAAAAAAATAATATCTGATGATTGGATGAATGGAATTGTATACAAATTGAGGTAGTGTATTTTTTTTTTTATATTTTTATTGTCCGTTTAGTTTTCCAACTCGATAATTAAGGCAGTGGAAGTTAAGATTTTTAAGGTTTGCTAAGTTTTTCAGTTCGATATTTAGAATGCTTAGATATTTAGAAAAGTAAGCAAATTATTGCAAAAAATTTATTAATAAAATTAATAAATTAGAAGCTACAAATCCCACTAAAATATTTCCCTCTCGAAAAGATACATTAACGAGGGTTCTATTCCCGGCATGGGAATAACATTTGAGGCTTGGTCAAGGGTCGGGCAGCGGGGGCGTTGACTCCCCCCCCCCGAGCATCCTCCAGGTAGACTCCAGGTAACATAGTCCATAAGGAAATCAAATATGCAAATATTCTCATGAAACTTGCCCTAGAGTACAAATTTTGAACTTTTAAAGCTTATCTTACGTTCATGAGTTATAAACGATAATCTTGGAGGAAGAAAATAAATATTTTGTCGAGAATAGGAAAGTCAAACGACTCGCCATACTCGTTAAACTTAAAACTTATAAAGACGCCATTTTTTTCCAATTATCTTCTTTCATTTATATGCTATTCAAAAGTTTCTACAATTCTATAAGAAAAATTATTTATTTTTTATGACAATTCAGTTTGCTTAAATTGCTTTAAAAATGCCAAATTGGCACTCACACTGCCCATTACAGAAATACTTCTAATTAAAAAATACCTCGTTTGGGAAATTATCCCTCTAATGGAATACATCATCGTTAATACTTTGAAGGCGATCAGAAGAGGCATTCTTTAATTACTGAATGTTAATTAGTATCACTCTTTATTCAACAAAACTGGTAAACTGAGACTCATGCCCCCCAATAACAGCTGGAAGCTTGTGTTTAGGAAACAACGCCAGAGATGAAAGCAGATTCAGTTATGACATAGATTACAACGATTTCAACATTTTTAACTATTTTACTGTGCTGACAAATCTTCCTACACATAAGCTTAACTTAATGGATACAATATACAAATAACGTGAACATAGATGAGAGAAGCTTTTGACAATACAATCGGCCCAATTCGGTCCGAACTGGGCCGATTGTATTGTTCTAGTCACGCTATTGTGCCTTTATGTACAAATTTCAAGCTAGAGGAATTAGATACATATGCAGAACATAAGTATCTTCATTTTAAAAACGTTTCGGAAGTCACTGGCTTTTTCGGTTCTATACAGAGACTTATGAAAACAGAAGACTATGAGTCAAGAGGTAATTAGTCCCTCAGCCCTGCAGAACTATTCACAGAAGACAGTGAAAGATGAGGTTATCAGTCTCTCAGCTTTGAAACCGCTATTCAGTTCCTTCGACTTGATGAATCTGGATTCCTGAGATCTTCATTCATCATATTCATCAAGATTTAAGTACTGAACACCAGCTTTCAGGCTTAGGGAGTTACTACCCCGTCTTCCACTGTCTTCTGTGTAGAGTTCTGCAAGACTGACGGACTGATTGTTTCATCTTCGTATATCATGTGTGTATAGAATTCGAGTTACATATTGGCAAAACATCTTCAAATAAAGATATCCAATTGTTACATATCCAAAGTAAAAGGACACAAGTGCAACTAATGTGACATTTTATTGTGGCAACGTTTCGCTCTCCAGGAGCTTTGTCATGCCGATACAAGCAGTATATGGACACAGAGGGTATATAAACGCTCAGAGGTGCAATACTAGTGAGGTACCATTTCGATGTTCACTAGTGGTAGTGGTAGTGGTAGTGGTAGTAGTAGTAGTAATAGTAGTAGTAGTAGTAGTGTCCATATACTGCTTGTATCGGCTTGACAAAGCTCCTGGAGAGCGAAACGTTGCCACAATAAAATGTCACATTAGTTGCACTTGTGTCCTTTTACTTTACATATTGTCGGTAATTCTACCAACATTATTACAGTTACATATCCAGTTCTTCCTCTTGTCTTTATTGTACACTGTTACTGTAATGAAACCTAAAGCTTCCGTGACCAGAGCCCTGATAAGTCTGGGAAGAAACCGGGTAGGGATAAAAAGTGCTTGAGTAGAAGAGAGGGAGAGTTAGTTATAACAGTAATAATATTCGAAGTTTGATATCAATAAAAATGATCTTCGTTGTAGTATCGGCAATAGAATTAGCAATAGTAGTGATAAACTTCTTGGACACGACAGAATTACCCATAGTTCCTTCTGTATTATTGCCCTCAGGCTGCTGATGTACAGCCTATCCTAAAAGTTAAGTCTTTTCGATTTTTTCAGCAGCTGATTGTCAGTGCAGCAGTTCAAAGCCTTCCGAATATTCTAGGGTTCATTAAGGCTAAGTGGTAACCTTCTCACCACCAGACAACAAAACTAATTTTTTAAAACGGATTAAACTCTCGGTATATATACGATGAGAGAAATACATCCCTCAGCGTATAATTGTGCTGAACAGCTGAAGAGATCGTGTGATACAACCTAGTGATACAAATTCTTAGCTAACAACGCATCTATACTATAAAATATAAGTTAGCATTGGCATTAGTTTTCGTTGTAATTGTATCTACATTCGAGAATACAAAAAAAAAACAAAAAAAAAAAATACTATTTCATTCGGAAATTGTTTTACGAAGTAAACATTTGATAATATTAAAAGGGAGCAGATTTATGTAGGCATGACGTCAACGGAACGAGTTGCTTTTCTCCCCAGAGAGGTTTCAACAAACTGAGCCACTCCTGGCGACCATTGTTCTGTTAATTGTTATTTCAGTATTTTTTTTCCCCCATTCTTTATTTACTCTACATTTATTGATTCTTACTATTCAACGTTTAATTGATTTGTCTTTTTGTTCATTATTATCAGTATTCAATTATTCTGTAATTGTTCTCTTATCTGTAATGATAATTTAGTGGAAAGTGTTGTAAAGTATTTAGGAGAGTTGGATGGAGGTAGGGAGAGGCATGGAGCGTGAAGCTCAGCACGCAACAGAATAAGCAAAGCAAGAGAAATAAAGCAAGACAAGCAAGAAGAGCAATGGAAGACGAGAAAAACAAGACAAATAGTGCAGGACAAGCAAAGTAAGAAAAATAATGCAAAACAAGATAAACAAATCAAGACAAATAATGTAAGACAAGGGAAGCATGACAAGCAATGCAAGACCAGAGCAGCAAGTGGGATCTTCCATGACGTATCTTCCTGTTGTTTCACACCAACATGAAGGCAGCTCACACTACCACTCACACCGCACACACAAGTACGCACACAAACACGTACTCCAAGCACGAACACTCACAAACACTACCTACATAAACCAAACACCAATCACAAACGCAAACTACAAACGCTGCAGGGTTGTGATGACTGCTACGCCGCAGGGGTTGTGATGACTGCTACGCTGCAGGGGTTGTGATGACTGCTACGCTGCAGGGGTTGTGATGACTGTTACGCTGCAGGGGTTGTAATGACTGCTACGCTGCAGGGGTTGTGATGACTGCTACGCTGCAGGGGTTGTGATGACTGCTACGCTGCAGGGGTTGTGATGACTGCTACGCTGCAGGGGTTGTGATGACTGCTACGCTGCAGGGGTTGTGATGACTGCTAAGCTGCAGGGGTTGTGATGACTGCTACGCCGCAGGGGTTGTGATGACTGTTACGCTGCAGGGGTTGTAATGACTGCTACGCTGCAGAGGTTGTGATGACTGCTACGCTGCAGGGGTTGTGATGACTGCTACGCCGCAGGGGTTGTGATGACTGCTACGCTGCAGGGGTTGTGATGACTGCTACGCTGCAGGGGTTGTGATGACTGCTACGCTGCAGGGGTTGTGATGACTGCTACGCTGCAGGGGTTGTGATGACTGCTACGCTGCAGAAGTTGTGGTGATCTTGCTACGCTGCAGGAGTTGTGGTGACCTTGCTACGCTGCAGTTGTGGTGACCTTGCTACGCTGCAGGAGTTGGGTGACCTTGCTGCGCTGCAGGAGTTGCGGTGACCTTGCTCGCTGCAGGAGTTGTGGTGATCTTGCTACGCTGCAGGAGTTGTGGTGATCTTGCTACGCTGCAGGAGTTGTGGTGACCTTGCTACGCTGCAGGAGTTGTGTTGGTCTCCAGATAATCAGTCCTCAACTTGTCCAGAAATTCCATTTAAAGAGAAATCGACATATAAATTCTTGTTCATCATAAGTGGAATCTTAACACTGAGAAAGAAACGCACAGAGTTTGGCAACAGTTTTCTTCTTGCATGGGAGCTATACATCGGTAGGAGCCATACAGCTGAGGGAATGGGAGACAATCAACCCAAGGAAACTAAAGATAGGTTCAGTTTCTTGTATGAACAGCCTCTTCCGCCCCTCACCGCATCATGTCAGTAGCTTCAACGCTGAATGTAAGAAGCCTCGGTGAAGTGCTCTCACTGTCAGCTGTTTACCACACAAGCAATTGGTGCATCACTCAGTTTAAAGCTCGAGATAAAAACAAAGGTCTGCTTTGAATTCCTCCGCACTGCAGTACACTAACCAAAAAAAAAATACAGTATTATTATAATTATTATTTTTCAATAATAATAATAATAATCGCTGAATAGCTCTTATACCATAGGGATCATACAAAATCTAAAAATTAGAAGTGGTAAGTGTCGACGGTAGGACAGCTTCTACTCTGGTTCAAGAGCTCTTCTCCAAAATGAAGGCATTTTCCTTGAGGTGGGAATCCATTGAATGTCATCTGAACACTTTCAGCATCGTTATTAATATTTTATTTTCCTCTATGGCGAATAAAGTTTGCAAAATAAATGTAAATACAGATAACAGAACAACGTTTAAAATTAGAGTCGAAATTATCGCAATAAAAATAAAAATGTGATAATTCAGATTTGTATATTGAACTGCATGAAATTCCATGAACTCTTCAAGATGTGTTTCACTTCATGGTGCAGTGAAGCTGATTATAAAAATTTGAAGCTGATAACGAGATTTTTCAACATTATAATCCTTCGCATTCTCATGACTTGTCCAGTTCACATAACAGGAAATGTGGTTTCTAAAATCAAGATGTGATGAACACTTGTTTGTGCTACGAGAGGCACTATTGTAGGGGCCACCGTATTCATACACATGAAACAACTGGAAACTGTTTTAAAGAGTTTCCAAACTTGCTAAACTAAAATAGCAAAACTCAAAGTTCTATTTTTCAAGCACTGAATAAACCACATGCTTTAGCGTTCATATTGAAGATAATAATAATCTAGTTTCAGGCAAATGTTTACAGGATTTTATTATACTTTTACTCGTAGAATAATTGTGTTAGCGTTAATGAAACGAAAAGAAATATAAATATAATGTTTTCAGTTAATTTAAAAAATAAAGTATTTTTTAAAGTTCATTCTAGACAGATCAGTTAATGATAAAAGGAACGCATCTCCAATGAATCAATGAATGTATTTATTTTCTTTGAGGAAGTACGAGAGTGAAGGTGCAGGATGAGTGAGGTATCGTCAGGTCTTGGACCAGTACTGTTCATAAAGGTTAGTGACATGGTAGAAATAATAGTGCTTTATGCATCCATGTTCACGAATTTTGTCAAGACATTGACAAAAAAACCAAAGACTATCAGATGACTTGGACATACTGCTGGAATGGTCAGACAAGTGCTTACTAAACTTGAACCACAACAAGTTCAAAGTTATGAGAATTAGGAAGGAAAGAGAATATCAGAAAAAGGTAAAGACTGAGAGGAAAGCGATTGTAAACAACATACAATGAGGAAGTAGAAGTAGACAATGCCGAGCATATCACAGTTAACAGAATAACTCTGGCGGTGTATACAAGATTTGTTATTACATCCCAGGCACAATAAAGCCTGTTATCCAGGGTGTAAAGGGAAGCAAGGAGCAGAACAAACACAGCTGAATGACTTTGAAATATATTTTCCTTCACCAAGAACGATAGTATTTACATGTACACTATATAGAGTTGGAAATGTATGTGTACAACACGGTTAATCTAAGGCCAAGACACAGCCTGGAGACAGAATGGACAACCGTGCTCAACCAGCTCTAGAATGGAAATGACAAGGGTGGACAGGCGAGTGGTGACCACGTCACCTCCACAATTGCCAGACCCACCTTCTCATTGGCTGAACCTAGGTACTGATCGGACGATGAGGCCCCATCATCCGACCCTTAGTACTGGTTCGCTGGCTTGGGAGGTAGCCTTTCAATGAGGGTGTGTATATGCGCCGAATAAAGGTTATGTACTCTTTGCATGCCACACTTGTCAATGTAAGACCTGCTGTTAAAGACTCAGAAAATTATTCATAATGCTACTACAACATATGTCAAACCCGTTACAGCATGATGCAGCATCAGCATTAAACCCACATCTTATCAAGTCCAGAGGTTAGCAATAAGCTTAATAGAAGTGAACCTGAATATTTTAAGAGTTTAGAGCAGCGATCCCCAACCTGTGGTCCAAGAACCACTGGAATTCTGCAAAATTAGTACTGGGGTCCATGAGCTAAGTTCAAAATTTCAGGAGGCTGCAGTGTAAAATGTATAATTTCTCACGACAAGGCTGATAAAGATAAACTTTCAAAAGTTCAAAGCCATTTCCAAATCGGCCGGCATAGTTAATTTTTAGATGCTTTGACTCAATTTTTCTCTCCCTTACGCCAATAACAGAGGGATTAGGTATTCATTTCATGGAGATACAAAAAATGTAAAAGATTTAACCGCAAATGAAGAAAATAGTCAAGTGGAACTTAGATGTGACACCTCACTGACTTCTCACTGAGGTCCAGTTTCATTCAGTACAACTTATCAGATTTTTCGTTATATGAAAAATGAGTACCCAGAACTGGCATCCAAAGAGTTAAGATATTTAATGCCACTCCCCGCTACATATTTATGTAAGCAGGCTTTCCCCCAGCTAATTTATATATAATCAAAATACAGAAACAGCATGAATGTGGAGCCTGATATATGCTTAAGTACAGGTATTGTGACCTCAGACAAAGAATGCATTAAAAATTTTGTATGTATTGTCTTTTCATATAAGTTTATATTACTGATGTTTTTATTAATAGCTAAAATGAAAATTTCGTGCATTAATTTATTTATATTATTAGCTTATGTAGGTATGAGGTAATTACACCTCTCATTGTACTCGCTGTTGGAGAATTTTGATTGGATGCCAGCACTTGCAAACTACCTACCCATTTGTTTAGCAGTTTGTTACAGTTGTTGCTACCAGTAACCTGATGTCGGATCTGCAGACATGTTTCTGTCTCTCTCACTGCTCCTTGCTGAAGAAATATCTCATCTCTTGCTCTGTCAGGGAGATTGCTATTCTCCTCAGCCGTGTTATTTAGACTCTCTTTGGTAGAGTATGTCTCCGGTGGTGAGCTGAGACATACATCTTGTAATTCTAATAAAAAAAGAAGCGATAAACCCACTAGGATCATAAAGCTCGTAACTCTGTGTAATTCTGTTCACTGAGCATTGTTTAGATTTAGTAATACTTGACGTTTTCAGAGGTTGTGTGTCTTAGAGACACTGTATCTCTCATAGACCAGTAAGCCAGCAGAAGGCCTCGGTCACATGACCAAAAGCTCCAATGGTGGGTCATCTGACTACATCCCGCATCAGGAGACACTTGTCGTGCTTCCTGACAAACCTTAACTAACGCTGGTCCCAGGTTTAACTCTCGACCTACATTGTTTTGGCATCTATGCACTGTCGTACTCGGGAAATTGGAAATGAACTCAGTTGCAGTAATAAGGGAGTTTTATGCCTTTTGTGCAAGATTTGTTGAAGGTCTGCAGTTAAGGTTATTGTCTCCTGTTTCCTTGCCTAGTGTTGTGCTGTTCACTGAGGCTTCAAGAATTACTGCTGTTTGGCCAATGTGTCATCATATTGTTCAAGTAAACTGTATGCTTACCTTGATGGTTAAGAAGTTAGATTATTTAGGGACTTGTTGTCAGTCTCATTCTAAATCGAGTTGAGTCTTATTGAGCATTACTGAGCACACACACACACACACACACACACACACACACACACACACACACACACACACACACACATAATTATTCTTGTATTATTAATGAGTGCATCTCATCATAGCAACTTACCAGATGGTACATATGAAGACTAGTGCAGTATTTTATCAAATGTGCCCTTAGCACCATATGATTATATATAAGTAGATAAATTGTACACATGTGCAACACTTGGAGATCTTTACTGAGGAAAAGTTTCTCTACACAGTGGCTTCATCAGTTCATACAAAGGAGAATGGTGAAAAACAGCAGTAGTTTGAGGTAATCAGTCCCTCAGCCTGGAGTCGATGTAATCAATCCATCAGTCTTGAAAAAATACAGTATATGTACGAAGAAGTTGCTTACATACATCTTGGGATCTTAATACAGGGAATTCCTCACTTGCTTAAATTAACCTTTAGGCGTGACTTACTTCCACATTTGGATTTGTCAAGTGTTATACCACCTACGACTGCTACACCTCACCTGCCAACAGTATATAAGCAACTTCTTCGCACATATGCTGTATTCTTTTCAAGACTGATAGACTGATTACATCGGCTCCAGCCTGAGGGACTGATTACCTCAAACTACTCCTGTTCACCATTCTCCTTTGTATGGACTGATGAAGCCAGTGTGTGGCGAAACGTTTCCCTAATAAAGATACCCAAATGTTGCACATGCGTCTAATTTATCAACTTGTCGGTTCTCTGAACCATTTATCTACGATATACAAGAATACCAAGTATTTCAAGAATTGTGTAGGAGGTTATCTCCTTAATTATTCAAACTACATTGACTGTAATTCCCACCTAGACACTTTTGTTATTAAAGATCTCAACTTTTGTTTTTTTTATTTATTCATCCAGTTGCAGTCAGAAACCCCTCAAGGGAGGTTCCTTGATGCTGGTGAGGGGCTCTTAATCTAGGGAATTGGATCTGTGCTCCAGTTCCCTGAATTTAGCCTGAATACCTTCCATCCCCCCCCCCCACAGCGTTTCCCCCATGATTATAATGATAATACAGTCTACAAAGAACTATTGAGAAGCCATCTAATTTACAGGATAACTGGACTAGAATACTCTGACAACTACAAAACCAGAAACATGCTAGATGCTAGAGGAGGATCAATAAGTTGATCTAGTATTCTCTGGTGATATCTTCACTTAATAGATGCGCATTTTGTAACAAGTAACCTCTTGTCAGTTTTATATAGATCATTCCCAATTTTGGCTTCCTTGTGATAGCTTGAGAAAGCCTCTTCTAAAAGGCAATAAACTTTCAATACTAGTAAATCATTACTGAAAGAAGGTTGTTACTGGAGTCAGTGCTAAATTGCTAAATTTACTAAAAAAAAGAACGACAGTAACTTGAATATATGTCTTTCCATAGGGATGCATATCTTATGAAAGATATTCATTAGGCTTAAACTTTGTAATGTTCAAATCTGCAAAATCACTAACGTACTGTTGTTAATGATTATTGGAATTACTTTATTCGGTGAAATAACAAGAGAATGCATCTTCTGGTAGGATACAAGCTTTTAGCAGGTGTTTCTCTCAAAGGAACCTTCGCGTTGGTTTACGGACTGTGTAAGTTTAAATTTGCCAAGTTATTACAGTAAAATTTTGCGTAGTACCCAGAGAATTTCTCTGCTTACTCGCTTCCTGCCTTGAACTTAGATAAAACTTCAAAATGTGCCAATGTGATAATTTCATTGAAGAAATTTAGAAAACTTAAAAACTGCTTTTAAGGAATAATTTATTACCCTACCTGTTCGGTTTCAAACCTTCAACGCCGATAAATTGAGAATTAAACTTTTAAGTGGCCTCAGACTTAGAGTACTGGCAAATACTAGGATATTGATCTTTTTCTGATGACTCGAGAATGCCTCTTCCCCTTAGCTTGAAACTTTCAAAGTTGATATATCCTACTTTGTGGAAGTTGTTCGAATTAGCCCTAGGCTTCAGTGCTAATTTGCAGTTTTTACTGAAAAAAATGGGATATCAGCTTTCATTTGTAACTGTCTCTTCTGACTGGTTGCATTTGGTCAGTGCTGATATTTAACTGCGTTAGAAACTTACACCTTATTATTGTATTCATGGGATGAACCCGGAGCAACTGAATTTCATCCAACGTGGAGGTGGATAAGTCCAGTTCATTGTATCCAAGACCTTCGCCAGCATCAGGTGGGACAAGCTAGGAGGCGAGAAGCAGTGTAAACAAACATCGTGTATTTATTCAAGCGCATATATGACATAGCACACGAGGCTACAATTCAACTAGGCTGAGAAGCGGGACCAAGAGCTGGAGCTCGACTCCCTGCAGACGAAAGCTCGGTTATATGCATTCAAAACACACCACATAAATAGTAGAACTAATTTACCTTAGTTGCTCCTCTTCCAAAGAAAACTAAATAATACCTTAACTGTGAAAACGAATTTGCTGCCTCGTTTAACAAACTTGAGAATTTAAAATGTTCAACATTTCACTGCGACTTGTTTGTAAGTAACATTTACTCCGGCGTTGGTACGCCCAGATTGTTATTGTAGTCTGGGGTTAAATTACATCATAATATTTAACGCGGAGGGAGCTGTTATTGTTCGCTCCATGTTAAATCACCTTTATTGTTTTGCAAGTTTAATCGTGTGTGTTTATTTGTCGAGTTTGTAGTGGAGTTACTGTCTGGCTGCGGAGATGTGTTTGTTGTTGTTGTCTGGCTGCGGAGATGTGTTTGTTGTTGTTGTCTGGCTGCGGAGATGTGTTTGTTGTTGCTGTCTGGCTGCGGAGATGTGTTTGTTGTTGCTGTCTGGCTGCGGAGATATGTTTGTTGTTGCTGTCTGGCTGCGGAGATGTGTTTGTTGTTGCTGTCTGGCTGCGGAGATGTGTTTGTTGTTGTTGTCTGGCTGCGGAGATGTGTTTGTTGTTGCTGTCTGGCTGCGGAGATGTGTTTGTTGTTGCTGTCTGGCTGCGGAGATATGTTTGTTGTTGCTGTCTGGCTGCGGAGATGTGTTTGTTGTTGCTGTCTGGCTGCGGAGATGTGTTTGTTGTTGTTGTCTGGCTGCGGAGATGTGTTTGTTGTTGCTGTCTGGCTGTAGAGATGCGTTTGTTGTTGCTGTCTGGTTGTAGAGATGTGTTTGTTGTTGCTGTCTGTCTGTAGAGATGTGTTTGTTATTGCTGTCTGCCTGCGGAGACGTGTTTGTTGTTGCTGTTTGGCTGTAGAGATGTGTTTGTTGTTGCTGTCTGGCTGTATAGATGTGTTTGTTATTGTTGTCTGCCTGCGGAGACATGTTTGATGTTGTTGCTGTCTGGCTGCTGAGATGTGTTTGTTGATGCTGACTGACAGTTGAAATGTGCTTGTTGTTACTGTCTAGCTGCTGAGATGTTTGTTATTGCTGCTATGTTTGTTGTTGTTGATGTTAAGATGTGTTTGTTGTTACTGTCAGATGCCAGAGATGTGTTTGTTGTTGTCGAGCGGCCGAGATGTTTTTGTTTTCGATATCTAACTGCATAGGTGTGCTTGTCGTTACTGTCTGACGGTGGAGACGTGTTTGGTACTGTGACGGTAGACAAGTGGTTGTTCTTGTTCTTGCTCTCTGATGTTAGACACGTGTTTGGCTCGACTGCTGATTCCTTCTCGATGGATCTTTCGTTATTATTGCTGCAACTATACCCTCCATCGTTTTTTTTTTATTTTAAATACTTGCGATATTACAAATAAAACGGGAAATATCGCATTTGGCAGTAAGCAAACAAAATAATTATGTATTCCTTTATTTTTGTTTTATAGTGGCCAGCTGAGGCTAAACATAATCATTAATGTTTAAACCCACTAAGCGGGTCACTCCATGTTCATTTGAAGAGTTAAATTTTGTTGGATAGTATATTGCAGCGATTTAAAAATTTAATTCTTTCCATCAGGCTCCAATTAAGCGATAATTCACTTAATGGGTTAGTTTTCAGCGTAGTTTCACCCTAGTAGCAAGAGCAGTTGCACACATTTATACATCTGTTCCTAGTTTAAATAGTTTTGTTGGAGTTTGATGCGTTGCATGCAAAAACAATGAACTATATGAATGATATGACATTAGCTAACTCTTTTCTCTCATTCCGTCCTGTGTGTGTGTTGGGTTCTTGTATAATATTACGGATTGCGAAAAAGATTTAGGAGTTCTGGTTAGCAGTAATCTGAAACCAAGACAACAGTGCATAAGTGTTCGCAATAAAGCTAATACAATCCTTGGCTTCATATCAAGAAGCATAAATAATAGGAGTCCTCAGGTTGTTCTTCAACTCTATACATCCTTGGTTAGGCCTCATTTAGATTATGCTGCACAGTTTTGGTCACCGTATTACAGAATGGATATAAATTCTCTGGAAAATGTACAAAGGAGGATGACAAAGTTGATCCCATGTATCAGAAACCTTCCCTATGAGGATAGACTAAGGGCCCTGAAACTGCACTCTCTAGAAAGACGTAGAATTAGGGGGGATATGATTGAGGTGTATAAATGGAAGACAGGAATAAATAAAGGGGATGTAAATAGTGTGCTGAAAATATCTAGCCTAGACAGGACTCGCAGCAATGGTTTTAAGTTGGAAAAATTCAGATTCAGGAAGGATATAGGAAAGTACTGGTTTGGTAATAGAGTTGTGGATGAGTGGAACAAACTCCCAAGTACCGTTATAGAGGCCAGAACGTTGTGTAGCTTTAAAAATAGGTTGGATAAATACATGAGTAGATGTGGGTGGGTGTGAGTTAGACCTGATAGCTTGTGCTACCAGGTCGGTTGCCGTGTTCCTCCCTTAAGTCAATGTGACCTGACCTGACTAGGTTGGGTGCATTGGCTTAAGCCGGTAGGAGACTTGGACCTGCCTCGCATGGGCCAGTAGGCCTTCTGCAGTGTTCCTTCGTTCTTATGTTATGTTCTTATAATTTGTATAGTCCTTCACTTGTTGCATGGTGCTGATGTATACAGGGATAGCAACTGCTAAGTAGGTCTTTATATATTGGGATACATGATAGTTAATTATCAAATAAAATTTTTTTCATTAGTTCTCACTAGATTCTTTACACTTATGTTATCGTTTACTTCTTGAATAATGCGTTCCGTTAACAGTTACTTAAACAGAAAAATAAGTAAATTAACCGTTACATCAGCAGGAATAGCAACATTACATTACCTATAGGAGAAAGTCAGTGTGATCACGAATGGTTATGTACTTCTTCTGAAGGCTACAAAAAGTACCAAACTATGAGAATAATATATATTTTGTAGTGCAAAGGTAGCGGGTATTACAAAGGATGGGCTGAGGTCACCTGTCCAGATGGATCATGTACAGGAGCTGATACTCCAGATGGATCATATATCATGTACAAGAACTTATAATCTTCTCCAGCACAAGTAAGTTTCAAAGAAGGTGCAGTCTGAAAAAAATAATTATTACTGCTTTCAAACACCTTACACGTATTTTCACGTAGTTCCTTAACGTTGACTGATGTTTCATCTCAATCCTTGAGGTGAGAAAAAAGATTAATTTTCACACAAGTGTTGCTGTGGGATCTCCAAGCATATTTGTGTTTACTACTAATATTTGTCTCGTTAGTCTTCCAGATCTACATACAGTCGTAGTTTATATATATTTCCTTACGATTACTAGTGATGGTGTTACGGTCATTGCTGTATTTCAGTGAAATTAGGCGGTCATAAGTAGCCTTTAACAAATATGCCTAAGAAAGGCTAGATGTAACCAATATTCTAGTACAAGGCTCTAGGTCTTGGGACAGACTGTTGTTGGCATACATCATGACGAGTTGCGCTGTTCAATAATAAATTCGATGATGACACAAAACTGGATAGAAAAGTCACTTTACTGGGTAAGTGAGAAGTAACATAACAGAAACCAAAATAAATAAACAATATTTGGAGGGAGTAATAATGCAGGATCGAACTGCTGACCAAGAAGTACCAACTCCACTAACCATCATCAGAAAATATGAGATTTTTATGTTGTCCGGTCTCATAGATTGCATAAAAATAAAGGAACGCCATATTACTGATGGTATAAAATACCGACAGGTGATGCATAACATAGTTCTAGCACTTGCGTATCTTTATTACCCAGACGTCTCGCAGTAGAATTCTGATTAAAGATAACTGATAATTAACCACCTGCTTCCTCGGTGGGAGGTGGTCAGTTCCTCCTACATACAGCATAGGCAAGCGGCCGGAACTTATATACTACAAGTGAGATGAGGCAACTGGATTTGACGTCACAGGTGAGCGTGGCCCACGAGTAGTCATGCTGAACTATTGTACAGCAAAGGAGTTGTAAAAATTTCCCTGTACCAAGATACCATGATATTACCATGTTATACAATTCATCAGCTTGACGGTATTGTATACAATCAGTAATATGAAATTTCTATGACACAGCAACACCATGATGTCGTGGTACAGAGGAATTTTACAACTCCTTTGCTGTATCATTGTTCAGTATGACGGCTCGTGGGGCGCCCTCACCCGTGACATCAGCTCCAGGTGCTTTTCTATGCTGCAGGCTTGAGAGACTGACCACCTTCCACCCAGACTGACGGACTGATAACGTCAAAACAACTTCCACTGCTTCCAGAATTCTAATTCTTCCAAATCGACGGAAGAAGTCTGTTATGTAGGTGAAACGTTTCGGCAATAAACCCAAGTATTGTAAATTTGCTTTATTCATAAACCAGTTGTGGGTCAGTAGGCTACCTACAGTGCTTCCTTAACACTTGAATATCTATGTGAGTATAGATTCTACACTCACATATAAATGCGTGACACGTAAGCACAGGCAATGTGCCAACAATCATCAAGCTTATTAAACTGTGCATTGTTGATGAAAAGTTTGCGTTTATTGGCGAGTTTTACATTCATAAGTTTGGAATTACAATGGGAAATCCTCTCTCTGCAGTCCTTAGCAATCTGTATATGGAAGTTTAGGAAACAATACTACTTAACGGAATTCTTCCTAATAAAGCCAAATGGTACAGATATATGGACGATGTTCTATGCTAATTAATGCAGAAGAATATAGATAAAAAGCCACTTACAGAGGTCACCGGACCTATTGGCGACTTCTTTCTTTGGGGGTACGTGAAGAGCACAGTTTACGTACCACCACTACCTGCAACCCTGGAGGAGCTGAAAATTTCTATCACTGAAGCAATTCGCATGATAACACCAGATATGCTGCAGAGCGTCTAGACCGAACTGGACTATCACATCGATGTTTGCCGAGCAACCAGAGGGGCGCACATTGAGTGCCTTTAATGCTACCCTATACCACATGAAACTGAATGAAATCCTGCATCTGAAGCTACTAACTGTGAAAGATTATTACAATAAAGTTATATGCTATACCTGTTTGAATTCAGAGAGTGTTTTTGTGTACACCCTGTATTCTGTATTCTTCACAGCATCGAGCGCACTGCGTATTTGCAGCCCAGAGTTCATAGATGAGGATTATTATTATTATAATCAAGGGGGAAGCGCTAAACCCGGAGGATTATACAGCGCCTGGGGGGGGGATGTGGAAGGCATTCAGGCTTAATTCGGGGAACTGGAGCACAGATCTAATTCCCTAAATCAAGAGCCCCTCACCAACATCAAGGAACCTTCCTTGAGGGGGCATAGATGAGGAAATCTTGAAAATTTATGAAATAGCACATGATTTAAATATAAAAATTATTAACAAATCATTTAAAAAATGCCAAAAGTACTTTCTGCAATTAAAAAAGCGGACAAAGGACGAATAAGCCGGTTGGGCTTATCCTGTCTGACCGAATAAACTGAACCGAAGAGTTTCGCCTACAAGGATGTTTTCTGCCGAATGCGCAGATAATTTTTTTTTTTCATAACTCAGCGAAATTCAATCTGAGCATAACGATACATGTCGTGTAGAATAGGTAAAACTGATCAGTTAGCAAGAACTCATTTAAAATTAAGTCCTTAAATTTTCTCTTATACGTTTAAAGACACATTTTTTTTATATATATATATATATATATATATATATATATATATATATATATATATATATATATATGCAAAACAACCACTCTGAAAGAATAGAGAAATTCCAAGCGCTTTCGTGACTACTCACATTATCAAGGAACTATGAAAGTAAAGCATCCAAGGAAGCTATATAAGGGGTCTGGCCAACACCTCACTATCAGATCCCACAACGGTTAAACACCTGACGCTCGCCGACCCAACTTGGATAGGTCATTTGGGTCGGCGCGCGTCAGGTGTTTAACCGTTGTGGGATCTGATAGTGAGGTGTTGGCCAGACCCCTTATATAGCTTCCTTGGATGCTTTACTTTCATAGTTCCTTGATAATGTGAGTAGTCACGAAAGCGCTTGGAATTTCTCTATTCTTTCAGAGTGGTTGTTTTGCATATTCTGAAATCACCTGTTTACTGTGATCTTATTGCATATATATATATATATATATATATATATATATATATATATATATATATATATATATATATATATATATATATATATATATATATATATATATATATATATATGTCGTGCCGAATATGTAAAACTGGTCAATTAGCAAGAACTCATTTAAAATTAAATCCTTTCTAAAATTTTCTCTTATACGTTTAAAGATATATTTTTTTTATTAATGTTAATGTTAAAATTTTAATTTTGCACCAAAAGAATCTTAGAAAACTTACCTAACCTTATTATAACAAGAACAATTTATTTTAGCCTAACCCAACTAAATATATTTTAGATTTGTTTACAATAATTTAATACTAAACAAACACAATGAAATATATTTTTTTCGTTAGGTTCAGAATGATTTTGGCGAAATTATTGCATACACAAATTTTCACTTGTCCTATATGGCAAGATGAGCGTTGCTATTTAAGCCAAGATCGCAAGTTCTGCCTATTCGGCACGACATATATATATATATATAATATATATATATATATATATATATATATATATATATATATATATATATATATATATATATATATATATATATATATATATATATATATATATTGTACTACACGCATGTTTAGAACTTGAAGAGTTCTGCTGTCTGCATCCGTTCATGGAGGTACTGCCCCTCATGGAGGTACCATCCCTCATGGAGGTACCATCCCTCATGGAGGTACCATCCCTCATGGAGGTACCATCCCTCATGGAGGTACCACCCACCAAGGAAGAACTACCCTCCTGTCGTCGTACGAGTGAGAGAGCTAAAGCTTGTTTAAGATTTTTGCTCATTGGCAGGATTAATGGTCTTTCCTTTTTCTCTAAAGAACTTCAACATATCAGGATAATCTTGAGAGCTCATTCTCACATTAATTAAATACTAAACGCGTAGATTTGATAAAAGCTCAGAATAAACCAAAACAACGTCTGAAGTTGTCTTTTTAAATTACGGGTTTGTTATGAATTGTTCCAGTTAAGGTATTGTGACTTTTTTCTTCACTAATTTTCCGAGATATTGGTTAGTTATTCGTTCTACAGCAACATAAAAAGAATCCTGTACAAAATATTAAAAAAAAAAACCGATATGAAAGAAACTGACAAAGATGAACAGCTCTTGTGCTAAAGTCTGCACAGTTAAATACAAGGAAGCGGAAACAAAAGTTGAAAAGCAAGGTAAAGAGAGTGGAATTATGCTTTTTCGAACCATCTTGAAATTTGGGAAATCTTTTTCCTGGTCCCCCCTCAAGGAAGGTTCCTTGATGTTGGTGAGGGGCTCTTGATTTAGGGAATTGGATCTGTGCTCCAGTTCCCCGAATTAAGCCTGAATGCCTTCCACATCCCCCCCCCAGGCGCTGTATAATCCTCCGGGTTTAGCGCTTCCCCCTTGATTATAATAAATAATTTTTCCTGGTCCAGTGGACTATGATAGAGCCCATTGCTTCTCTAAATCAAGTTTAACACAACTCTCAATGCTGACTTGGGCACCAAATTACAGCAATGTTACAATTACATTAAAGTTACGTCAGAAGTTATATCTACAGTTATGCCAACAGTTGCAGCATCACTAACTGCATCAACAGTTATAGCACCATTTACATCAAAGTTCACCTGGACAGTCGTCAGTCAGCTCATCTATAATCTTGTCAACTAAAGGCACAAAGATAAGAGAAAATACTAAAAACGTCATCTCTCTCTCTTTGTCTCTCATCATCTCCTGGGCACCTCTCCAATCTTTATTTTTTTCCCTTTCCACTTCCCTCAGTTCATTTATCACTACCTGTTCCTCTCACCTCCCCACCAAGAGTCACCAGTTTTTCATCCTTTATCTAAATATGAGACTTATTCCTAAGGAAGAGGAAGACACATGCCAAGCTCGGATAAGGAGTGATAAGTTAGGCTAGTTAATAGCTACAGGTGTAGCGTTTGACACAAATTGGTTCTGATAAAGTGTAACTGCTGCTTACTTCACCTCACTGATCTTTAAACATTGTCTGTGAGGCTGTGAACTGCTTACTTCACCTCACTGATTCTTAAACATAGTTTGTGAGGCTGTGAACTGCTTGTTACACACACACACACACACACAGGTGACCTGGACAGACTGAACACCTGGTCCACCAACTGGCTTCTCGAATTTAACCCCGCCAAATGCAAAGTTATGAAGATCGGGGAAGAGCACAGAAGACCGCAGACGGAGTATAGGCTAGGTGGCCAAAAACTACAAACCTCGCTCAAGGAGAAAGATCTTGGGGTGAGTATAACACCGAGAATGTCTCCGGAGACACACATCAACCAGATAACTGCTGCAGCATATGGGCGCCTGGCAAACCTGAGAACAGCGTTCCGATGCCTTAGTAAGGAATCGTTCAAGACACTGTACACCGTGTACGTCAGGCCCATACTGGAGTATGCAGCACCTGTTTGGAACCCGCACTTGATCAAGCACGTCAAGAAATTAGAGAAAGTGCAAAGGTTTGCGACAAGGTTAGTTCCAGAGCTAAGGGGAATGTCCTATGAAGAAAGGTTAAGGGAAATCGGCCTGACGACACTGGAGGACAGGAGGGTCATGGGAGACATGATAACGACATATAAAATACTGCGCGGAATAGACAAGGTGGACAAAGACAGGATGTTCCAGGGAGGGGACACAGAAACAAGAGGTCACAATTGGAAGTTGAAGACTCAGATGAGTCAAAGGGATGTTAGGAAGTATTTCTTCAGTCAGAGTTGTCAGGCAGTGGAATAGCCTAGAAAGTGACGTAGTGGAGGCGGGAACCATACATAGTTTTAAGACGAGGTTTGATAAAGCTCATGGAGCAGGGAGAGAGAGGACCCAGTAGCAACCAGTGAAGAGGCGGGGCCAGGAGCTAAGACTCGACCCCTGCAACCACAAATAGATGAGTACAAATAGGCGAGTACACACACACAAACAGAGTACAGTCTCGGGGGAAGGGAGTAAAGGCTGGAAATTTCACTCAACGTGAAGGATCTTGGGGTGACCACATATAGCTGAGTTCTCAAACACACACACACACACACACACAAACACACACACACACACACACACACACACACACACACACACACACACACACACACACACACACACACACACACACACAGCAAATCCTGTGTCACAAACCTTCTGGAGTTTTATGATAAAGTAACGGAAGACACGAGAAAGAGAGGTGGGTTGATTGCATCTTCTTGGACAGCAAAAAGGCCTTCGACAAAGTTCTTCACAATAGATTAGTGCAGAAGCTAGAGGATGAGGCGATTTTAACAGGAAGGGCACTGCAATGGATCAGAGAATACCTGACAGGGAGGCAACAACGAGTCATGGTAGGTGATGAGGTATCACAGTGGGCACCTGTGACGAGCAGGGTCCCACAGGGGTCAGTCCTAGAACCAGTGCTATTTTTGGTATGTGTGAATGACATGGTGGAGGGGATAGACTCAGAAGTGTCCCTGTCCGCAGATGATGTGAAGTTAATGAGGAAAATTAAATCAGATGAGGACACGGACAGGCTGGACACGTGTTCCAGCAACTGGCTTCTCGAATTTAACCCTGCCAAGTGCAAAGTCATGAAGATCGGGGAAGGGCAAGGTGGCCAAAGACTGCATACCTCGCTCAAGGAGAAAGATCTTGGGGTGCACTACCAGTTTAGAACCCACACCTGGTCAAGCACGTAAAGAAGTTAGAGAAAGTACAAAGGTTTGCAACAAGGCTAGTTCTGGAGCTCAGGGGAATGTCCTATGAAGAAAGGTTGAGGGAAATCGGCCTGACGACACTGGAGGACAGGAGGGTCAGTGGAGACATGATAACGACATACAAAGTACTGCGTGGAGTAGATAAAGTAGACAGAGGCAGGATGTTCCAGAGAGTGGACACAGAAACAAGGGGTCACAATTGGAAGCTGAAGACTCAAACGAGTCACAGGGATGTAAGGAAGCATTTCTTCAGTCGTCGAGTGACGTAGTGGAGGCAGGAGCCATACATAGCTTTAAGACGAGGTATGACAAAGCTCAGGGAGAGAGAGAGGACCTAGTAGCGATCAGTAAAGAGGTGAGGCCAGGAGCTGAGTCCCGACCCCTGCAACCACAATTAGGTGAGCACAATTAGGTGAGTGTACACACGTCTCCCAGGGCATATAACGAAGACGGTGGTTAGGAGAGAAGCAGTGTGGGAGCCACTTTCTCTCATTCTGCCACCCCCCGCAGTTTCTTACCAGCGCTAGTAAAGGCTCTATAATGTGGAAAATGCTGGTAGCCCATATGGCGGTCAGCTGGGGCCGACACACATATTACCAGGCTGTCAATACGTCCCATCTGGGACCCCGCTGAGAATGTCACGGCAGGAAGTGGAAGAGAAGGCGGGAGATTGCGAAAGAAGTGGGAGGAGTAGGGATGGGATGGAGGAAAAGTAAGGAGTAATAGTGGGAAGGAGGCAGCAAGAGGGAAAGAGGGGAAAGTAAGAGGAAAGGGAATTCGTAGGAGGGATGAAATAGAGATCATAGGGGTAAATGAAAAGAAATAAGAATGGCTGGGAGGTAGTGTGATAGAGGTAATGAGAGCAGAAGGAAGGAAAATTGGAGGGAATGAGAGTAAGGAAGGAAAAGTGGGAGAGAGGGAGCGTCGTAAGAAACTTTGTCAACAAAATTAAATAAAACCACAGTGTGCGTCTACTCTATAAAAGTTATATACCGGGAATAACAATTTATATTTTCCTGTGTATTCTGTATTCATTTGGTAATAAAATCTGCTAGACTGTGTTGAGGAAATGCCACCATGGAATGAAAATATTGTCAGGCAATCAACTAAAGGTTCAGGAGCTTCAAAGGGAGATCCAGAGTTACAATAATTTTGGTATTGTCGTCTCTCAGGATGACCTGGCCCACGCGCATGGTGGACTTGATGTATAGTGATGGCGGTTCGATACGACAAAGGCATCCTCACATTACATACCCTAGCCTTCCGTACGTCAACGCACGCAAAAAAGTAGTGCAGAGAGTGGCACAAGTTACTGAAGCTTTGAAGCATATCAGGTGAGGTATTCACAAGTTATTATGTAAACAAAAATACCCAGTTTCTTCAATACAAAGGCCAAATTACTAAGGACATACATAACCCAAAACTAATTCTAACCTTCCACTACGAAACACGAACTTTGAATACAAGTTAAAGAATCATTCTCTACTGATCTCAGAGTCCAAAATGCTAAAATATACCGGCACATTAAGTTTGACGCTCTAGAGCGTCATGTGTGTTCGCTCACCATGAGGCGGGCCATAACATCAAGGGTTCGAGTCCTTCGCTATATATATATATATATATATATATTTTTTTTTTTTATTATCACACCGGCCGATTCCCACCAAGGCAGGGTGGCCCGAAAAAGAAAAACTTTCACCATCATTCACTCCATCACTGTCTTGCCAGAAGGGTGCTTTACACTACAGTTTTTAAACTGCAACATTAACACCCCTCCTTCAGAGTGCAGGCACTGTACTTCCCATCTCCAGGACTCAAGTCCGGCCTGCCGGTTTCCCTGAATCCCTTCATAAATGTTACTTTGCTCACACTCCAACAGCACGTCAAGTATTAAAAACCATTTGTCTCCATTCACTCCTATCAAACACGCTCACGCATGCCTGCTGGAAGTCCAAGCCCCTCGCACACAAAACCTCCTTTACCCCCTCCCTCCAACCCTTCCTAGGCCGACCCCTACCCCGCCTTCCTTCCACTACAGACTGATACACTCTTGAAGTCATTCTGTTTCGCTCCATTCTCTCTACATGTCCGAACCACCTCAACAACCCTTCCTCAGCCCTCTGGACAACAGTTTTGGTAATCCCGCACCTCCTCCTAACTTCCAAACTACGAATTCTCTGCATTATATTCACACCACACATTGCCCTCAGACATGACATCTCCACTGCCTCCAGCCTTCTCCTCGCTGCAACATTCATCACCCACGCTTCACACCCATATAAGAGCGTTGGTAAAACTATACTCTCATACATTCCCCTCTTTGCCTCCAAGGACAAAGTTCTTTGTCTCCACAGACTCCTAAGTGCACCACTCACTCTTTTTCCCTCATCAATTCTATGATTCACCTCATCTTTCATAGACCCATCCGCTGACACGTCCACTCCCAAATATCTGAATACGTTCACCTCCTCCATACTCTCTCCCTCCAATCTGATATTCAATCTTTCATCACCTAATCTTTTTGTTATCCTCATAACCTTACTCTTTCCTGTATTCACCTTTAATTTTCTTCTTTTGCACACCCTACCAAATTCATCCACCAATCTCTGCAACTTCTCTTCAGAATCTCCCAAGAGCACAGTGTCATCGGCAAAGAGCAGCTGTGACAACTCCCACTTTGTGTGTGATTCTTTATCTTTTAACTCCACGCCTCTTGCCAAGACCCTCGCATTTACTTCTCTTACAACCCCATCTATAAATATATTAAACAACCACGGTGACATCACACATCCTATTATATATATATATATATATATATATATATATATATATATATATATATATATATATATATATATTATACATAACATTGTCTCTATGTCCACAGCAGGACTCGAACCTGCTAACTCTGTATCAGAGTCCACAGTACTTTATCACTGAAGTAGACCCAAGATAAGTATGGGCACTTAGCCAAAGCTAAGCGATGTTACCCCATACCTCCGGGCACCAAGCTCGTTTGAAAGTTATTTAAGCCATCCACCAACAACAAAATACCTTTTATCAGTGGACTTCTAGAGGAGTCTAATGCAATGTTTGCAGCCTTCACAGAGACTCACACAAAAGATCACTTTGACAGTGAAATATGGATAAGTGGTTACAACCTTTTTAGATGCGACAGAATGAACAGGGAACAAGGGGGGGTTGGCCTGTATGTCAAAGAGTCCCTCATCTGCACGGAGTTGCTGAACACCACAAATGAGGTAGTTAAGTTCTGTCAATAAAGATCGAGAGCCAAAACCTAGTCATTGTGGTTGTATATAAGCCACCAGATGCAACCTCAACAGTTCAAGGAACAGCTACTGAAAATTGATTACTGTCTGGAAAACCTTCCAGCTCCATCCCCAAACATCTTACTGCTTGGTGATTTCAACCTAAGGCATACAAAATGGAAGAATGTAGCAAATAATGTTATAGCTGAAACAATCCTCGGAGGTAGCGCAGATGAAAGGTCACACACACATGAGCTACTAAGTCTCTGTGAAAAACACACCTTAAGCCAGCAGATAGTGGAGCCAACAAGACTAGAAAACACACTTGACCTTATCTTCACAAATAATGAGGACCTGATAAGAGACATAATATTAAAAACAACTAATTCCGATCACAACCTAATCGAAGTCCAGACATACATGCATAGATGTCCTGATCAGTGGAATGCATGTACCTGTGAAGATGTATTCACAAAATACAACTTCAACAACAAGAACATCAACTGGGACCAGGTAAACCATGTCCTAAACATGTTGGGAAGATATCTTAAATGACATGGATCCAAACCAGTGCCTTGAAAGGATCAACTTCCTGGCAGCCGAAGCATGTTCTAGGCATATTCACCTAAGAAAGAAGAAGAGCAGGAGTAAACTGAAGAGAGAAAGACGCTCCCTCTACAGAAGACGACGAAGAGTCACTGAGCTCCTCAGGAGTGCTAGAATATCTGATACACGAAAGGAGGCGCTGACTAGGGAAGTGGAAACTATCGAACTTAAGTTAAATGACTCTTACAGGAACCAGGAGGAGCTTAAAGCTATTAGTGAAATTGAAAGAAATTCAAAATATTTCTTTTCATATGCCAAAAACAAGGCAAATACCACATCTAGTATCGGGCCCTTACTCAGACAGGATGGGACTTACACAGATGACAACAAGGAAATGAGTGAAATATTGAAATCCCAGTACGACTCTGTGTTTAGTGAGCCACTAATCAGTCTGAGGATCGACGGCCCAAATGATTTCTTCATGAATGAGCCTCAAAACTCAATAAATGTATGCCAGATTTCCGACATTACCCTAACTCCGATAGATTTCGAAAAAGCCATTGACAACATGCCCATGCACTCAGCCCCGGGTCCAGACTCGTGGAACTCTGTTTTCATTAAGAACTGCAAGGAACCCCTCTCGCATGCCCTAAGTACACTATGGAGGAGGAGCTTGGACATGGGTGAAATTCCACAGTCACTTAAAACGACGGATATAGCCCCACTCCATAAAGGTGGCAGCAAAGCATTAGCTAAGAACTATAGGCCGATAGCTCTGACGTCCCACATCATAAAAATCTTTGAAAGAGTGCTAAGAAGCAGGATTGCAAATCACCTGGATTCACAAAATCTGCACATTCCAGGGCAACATGGGTTCAGGGCAGGTCGCTCCTGCCTCTCACAACTACTGGATCACTATGACATGGCCTTGGATGCACCGGAAGAAAATCAGAATGCAGATGTAATATACACAGACTTTGCAAAACCATTTGACAAATGCGATCATGGCGTAATAGCCCATAAAATACGTGCAAAAGGAATAACTGGAAAAGTGGGGAGATGGATCTTCAACTTCCTAACAAATCGAACACAAAGAGTAGTGGTCAACAGAGTTAAATCGGAGGCTGCCATAGTGAAGAGCTCTGTTCCACAAGGCACAGCACTCGCCCCCATCTTATTCCTCATCCTCATATCAGACATAGACAGAGATATACATCACAGCACCGTATCATCCTTTGCGGATGATACTAGGATCTGAATGAGGCTGTCATCTACTGAGGACGCAGTTAACCTCCAAGAAGATATAAACAAAGTTTTCCAGTGGGCAACGGTAAACAATATGATGTTCAATGAGGACAAATTCCAATTACTCCGTTATGGAAAACTGGAGGAGATAACTAGAACAGAGTATACTACTGACTCCGGCCATACAATAGAGCGGAAAAATAATGTAAGGGACCTGGGAGTAGTAATGTCTGAGGATCTCACTTTCAAGGATCACAACAGTGCCACGATCGCACGTGCAAAGAAAATGATAGGATGGATAATGAGAACGTTCAAAACGAGAGATGCAAAGCCAAATCACTTCTCTCTAGGCTGGAATACTGCTGTACATTAACATCTCCATTCAAAGCAGGTGAAATCGCAGATATAGAGAGTGTACAGAGATCCTTTACTGCACGTAAAAGTTCTGTCAAGCACCTTAACTACTGGGAACGCGTGGAAGCACTTAACTTGTACTCGTTGGAACGCAGGAGGGAGAGATATATCATAATCTACACTTGGAAAATCCTGGAAGGAATGGTCCCAAATCTGCACACAGAAATCACTCCCTACGAAAGTAAAAGACTGGGCAGGCGATACAAAATGCCCCCAATAAAAAGTAGGGGAGCCTTTGGTACACTAAGGGAAAACACCCTAAGTGTCCGGGGCCCAAGACTGTTCAACAGCCTCCCATCAAGCATTAGGGGAATTGCCAGTAAACCCCTGGCTGCCTTCAAGAAAGAGCTGGACAGATACCTAAAGTCAGTGCCGGATCAGCCGGGCTGTGGATCGCACGTTGGACTGCGTGCGGCCAGCAGTAACAGCCTAGTTGATCAGGCCCTGATCCATCGGGAGGCCTGGTCATGGACCGGGCCACGGGGGCGTTGATCCCCGGAATAACCTCCAGGTAACCTCCAGGTAGGTGCCCGGGGGTATGGGGTAACATCGCTTAGCTTCGGCTAAGTGCCCATACTTATCTTGCTTCTAGCTCAGTGGTAAAGTACTGTGGACTCTGATACAGAGTTAGCAGGTTCGAGTCCTGCTGTGGACGTAGAGACAATGTAAATAATTTCGCCTGTTTGCGAATTAAGCATATATATATATATATATATTATTATTATTATTATAATCAAAAAGAAGCGCTAAGCCACAAGGGCTATACAGCGCTGCAGGGTAGGGAAGGAAGCGAGGGTATTGGGCGGCAGAAGGGAGGAGGGATGATCAGTAGGTTACAGAAAACAGCGGGGCAGGGGATAGTACGGGGGTAGAGGGTAGCAAGAGATTGAAGTAGAAAGGGCTGAAGGTATCAGAATTTGTGAAGTCAGTTGTTGTCAAAAAGTCAATGAGAGAGTCCAGATGAAAGGTGGGTCCATCAGCGAGAAGGGAAGGTAAAGAGAGAGCGGCGGAGCGAAGACGACGACGGAGGTAAATTCTGCGTGCTCGTTGATAAAGTGGGCAGTCCAACACAATGTGGCTGACTGATAATGGAGCTTGGCAATTCTCACAGAGAGCAGCAGGGCACCTCTCCATGAGATATCCATGAGTAAGACGAGTATGGCCAATGCGAAGACGGGAGATAGTAGTCTCCCAACCTCGACACTGGTGATAAGAAGACGGCCAGTAACCTATACTCGGTTTAATAGATTGAAGTTTGTTGCCGAGCATAGTAGGCCAACGGTGTTGCCAACGGGTGTGAAGGTGGGAAGATATTGCAGCAAAATAGTCCGTACATGAAATAACTCTATACGAAACTGGTAGGTCATGTACTGCTGACCGCGCAGCAGTGTCTGCCTGTTCATTGCCCTGTACGTCTACATGACCAGGTACCCAACAAAAAAACAATTTCTTTATGCTTGGTAAAGATGCGGCGTAGCCAAAGTTGGATACGGAGGACTAAGGGGTGAGGTGTGTGTGTATACATATACATATATATATATATATATATATATATATATATATATATATATATATATATATATATATATATATATATATATATATATATATATATATATATATATATATATATGTGTGTGTGTGTGTGTGTGTGTGTGTGTGTGTGTGTGCATGTGTGTGTGTGTGTGTGTGTGTTTGTGTGTGTGTGTGTGTGTGCGTGTCGTGCCGAATAGGCAGAACTTGCCATCTTGGCTTAAATAGCAACGCTCATCTTGCTATATAGGACAAGCGAAAATTTGTATAAGCAATAATTTCTCCAAAATCATTCTAAACCTAACGAAAAAATATATATTTCACTGTGTTTGTTTCGTATTAAATTATTGTAAACGTATCTAAAATATATTTAGTTGGGTTAGGCTATAATAAATTGTTCTTGTTATAATAAGGTTAGGTAAGTTTTCTAAGATTCTTTAGGAGCATAATTATAAATTTTTACATTAACATTAATGAAAAAAATATGTCTTTAAACGTATAAGAGAAAATTTTAGAAATGACTTAATTTTAAATGAGTTCTTGCTAATTGACCAGTTTTACATATTCGGCACGACATTACATTATATATATATATATATATATATATATATATATATATATATATATATATATATATATATATTATATATAAAACCCAGGACATAAAAAGCAAGAGAGACTGGCATCCAGATCGTTGGTTTAACGCTAAACGGTCCAGATGTCACTCCTCGTTACTTTAAATGTCCTGATTGTTAATTCTCATCAGTTGGACATTTTCCTAAACATTATGCTTGTCAGTTGAACGAAAACTGATGAAGATGAATGAAATGTGATCACATTCATCAATTATACCGTAATAGAGGTCTTTCCGGCGTTTACCTCTCTGTTATTGTCGACCAACTGTGTAGGGAAACTCCCTGGCTCTTCTGCTCTATGTATCGCTGCAATATTTTATACTTGGATTAAGTATTTTTAATTTAAGTACTTATAATTTATTTCAGTATTTTTCATTTATTAGAGTCAAAGAAAAGTAACAAAAATTTATGACTTTTAAATTCCTTATAAATACCATGGCTGAGAGAAGCAACATATTGAACATGGGAAGTTCAACCCAAATTTGTTGTTATTAATACTAAAATTCTTAACAGTACAACACAAATGTTCGATCACTTGATTTCGGATTACCAGTGTCCAGACTTAAATTTGCTTCTTAATTTTTGGAGTTTATGTCATACCCGTAAGAATTTTAGTATTAATAAAATACAAATTTGGCTTGGCCTTCTATATTTACGAAAAAAGCAACAGAAGAACGAGGAATCGAACCGTTGCCCTGGTGGGAGCAAGTCCAGTACTTTATGACTTAGCAAAGATGCGTACAATAAAAGGAATCAAGACAAAGAACGTCCATATGATATTTATGTAGTGGAGAAAAAGTTATTTGCTTTGCCGTCATATTCCATCACAGTGGATTGGTTTTATATATATAGTTTAAATGTGTCAGACTGAACTGGGAGACTTCCATGGGGAAATGAGGGTATCGTCAAGTATTCCATTGAGGGTTTAACAGCGTCGGAAGCTTCAAAGGATTCGTTCCAACAGAGCTGGAGTTACTGAGAGAGAGAGAGATTGTCAATAAAGTTAGGAATCCTTAACCTGTAAATAGCTTGTCAATAAAGCTAGGGATCCTTAACCTAACCTTGTCAAACCCTGTGTATTAAAGAAAAAGAAGGGAGGGAGAGGCCACCCACATCCCTCTGGTGTTGAAGGCTGTGCTTGGACAGCTTGGGCAGATCTGACATTTCAGCAGAGCCCTCAACACTGGAGGGATGTGGGTGGCCTTATATATATATTTATAGGACCAATATTGTCGAAGTGCCACACTTGCCTCCACTCCGAGGACAGCGAGAAGTGAGCTTCTACATAGCACGGGCAGGAAACTGCAACTACACTAACTGTAACCTTCTCCAGAACATCACTTATCCGAGAGCATTTATTTTTAGGATGGTTCGAGTCTGGGAAATGTTCGTACAGCATAATAACTTCAGCGAATTAAAATCACTTAACCAAATAAAATCGCTGGCTCGAACTTCATCCTGTTCACTATCTGTGTCTCAACAATAAAGAGACTTTAAAATGAGCTGATGTAGGTAACAGTTCTTAGCTTATAAATAAAATTAGAAACCCTTAACCAAACCTTGAAAAACCTATGTAAAGAGAGAGAGAGTAGGGGAGAGAGAGAGAGAGAGAGAGAGAGAGAGAGAGAGAGAGAGAGAGAGAGAGAGAGAGAGAGAGAGAGAGAGAGAGGGTGAAGACGTGTCACAGTGTGCTCCACAAACTTTCTTAATATTACTTAAATACGAGGGTTGGTGAGGATAAAAACTGTTCAGTGACGTAGTACTACTTACAACACATTAGTACAAGTAAGCCAACTCCTCCACTGAAGTGAATATAAGCAATATCAGTGATATTAAGTGTGGTATGGTGAATGAAGGCATGGTGTGAGGGGACAGCGGCAGGCCTTAGGAGTGACTTCACTATTGCCTTCAGAGTGAGCGTCTAATATTATATGTGTTTTGTGCTATGTACTAGCATCTGGTGCTTTATAACAACGTGGCTGGTACAATGCAACACAGTGATTTGTGTAACATCTTCCTTTAGTGGAAAAGTGGATAGCATAAACAGTGTTTATTAAGTGATAGTGAGAAGGCAACACTTCCAGCTAGTGGCCCACTGCCGCCCGCCCTCACTACCCACCGGCTATAAACACCCCCACCCACCCACACTCCACCCCACCCACGACATCACCACCCACCCTCTCTCTCTCCTGTGAACTTCAAACCTACAAGCCTCCTCTGGGATGACTTCACACCGCAAAATAGCAAGAATATCTACGCTATCTGGCTATTGTCCCAGTAGTTACTGCAGTGTTTGTGGGTATACCACAAGGGACAAAATTCTTCTTAGATGTAAGGAGCCTACTTGTTCCAACTACTGCCACACAGATTGCATTCCAGAAGAAGAATTTTGTTGCAGCCAGGTTGAAAATTTCAGAAAATTTAAGGATATCCATAATCCTGTGGTATATGTGGATACAAGCCTGGAGCTACAGGAGGAAGGTTCAGAAGTCCTACCTCAGGGACTCCTGTCCAAAGATCAAGACTGCCCTCTTGGGCTGTGTTGTAAAGTTGCAGCTAAGATAATCCATCACAGGGAAGCACTTCATGAGCTCCTCAAATCATTAGATAACCTACAAGCTATTGTAGAAGGTCAGTGCAAGCCTGCATCAAGTGACGTAAGCTGCTCAGCTGATGGTGACACTATTGACAAAGACTGGAAGTCCCACACTGAGCTTAACTCAGGGGTAAACGAACTGGTGGAATTCTGTCATCGCTAAGGTCCCACAGACTGACAGAGTTCAAAACACTACCTTTGGGAATTCTAACACAATTCCTCTGACCACCACAGAGGGAACAAATCCTCTTCCCAGCAACGAGGGAAGCCTTGGATCTGTTAATTCTCCTACACCTGACATCTCTGCTTCAGCCACTGCCAGTCTACTTGACAGTGCACATACCATCTCTGATCCTACACCTGTCAGCACACCTGCCGATACTATTCTAGAATCTGGTAGCAGTGCTTCGTCAGCAAGTTCTGAGCCAGGAGTTTCTCCACCAGAGAACGGTGCAGTTAATGATCAGGGAACTATCACTGCACCTGATCACCTACTGCGCCGAAGTACGAACAGCAGGGACACATCTGTCAGAACTGGTAGAGGACGGGGCAGAGGACGTGGAGGAGGACGTGGAGGAGGAAGACATCTACAGCCGTCTCACCCTCCACTAACACAGTTCCAGCGGCAGAATCTGAGGACAAATCTGCAAAACACAGGAGGTGCAACAAATCCTAGTCCACCCTCCCAGGCACCTAGGCTGTGCTCTCGCTGTCACCGGAAGGGGCACACTGCCAACAACTGCCTGCGAGATACCAGGTGTAATTACTGCTACAAGAAAGGACATAAGGAGGACCAGTGTCGGAAGAAAAAGGAACTTGACAGACAGGGCCACCTGTTTAGAGACCTGTTCTCAGAACAAACCAGCAGGATCTCTGAATTGGTGAACACTCTCACACGTCACCCACTTAGCTACTCCTATCCCAGCCCAGCAGGTGGGATTGTGCCTTATACAAGACCACAGACCTACATCCCTGCAGCTGCCTCAGTACCCTACCTCTCTCAAGGGCAGGCACCTTACATTCCCTACACACCCACCACCTCAAGCTGACCACTTCATCATGAGGAGCCAGTCTATCAGCATCCTGTCGGCCAACATTAGAGGTTTCATTACTAATGTTGGAGAGCTCACACATAGTTTTGTGAACACTCGACGTCCCGACATGATAGCTGTTGTTGAAACATTTTTGGATGACAGGACTCCAGAAAATTTTGCAAGAATTGCTGGCTACACCTCATGGATGAGAAGAGACAGGCAAGGGCAAGGAGGAGGTGTTGCTGTGTGCTTCTCTAAAAGTGTTCATGCCCAGCACATTGATGTTGCCACCCCTACACATCTTGAAATGATGTTCTTCAAGCTCTGTATAAACACTAGTACCTCTGTACTAGCATGTGCAATGTACAGACCTCAGTGGCAACATGCAGACCCTATCAACTTCCTAATGGAAAATATTGACTCCCTTCTGCTACAACACAACTGTCAACATATTATAATTGTTGGTGACCTCAACCAGCACCTTATACAGAGGGACTTTGATGACCTTCTTGCAGTGTTTGACATGAGAAACTTTGTTGATTTCCCTACTCATATCTCTGGCTCCTCCCTTGACCCAGTAGTGAGTGATCTGGCAGAAGGCATAGTCACTTGTCAACCCCTCGGCTACGTTGGATCGTCTGACCACAAGGCTGTTTTTACGACACTTAAGATCCCAACAGAACGAGGTGAGGAGTCCACACGCACAACCTGGCTATGGGAAAGAGGTAATTGGCCAGCCCTTTGCTCTGAGCTCGCCACCACCGACTGGAATGCTCTTCTCCAAGGGGATGTTGACAACCAAGTGAAAGCCTTCACTGGACACATCCTTAATCTACAACAAGAACACATTCCTCACCGGCAATATGTGACGAAGCCTACAGATCAGCCTTGGTTTGGCTTTCGTTGTAGAGAGGCTGCTACTGCTAAGTACAAAGCATGGCGAAGGTATAAGAGACATCCTACCACCTATAACAGGAACTTGCACATGCAAGCCTGTAGGCATATGGGTGATGTTCAAAAGTGGGCCATTGCTAAATGGGAGGTGGACACTAAAAGAAAGTTAGCATCAGGTAGGGTAGGCTCCAAAACCTGGTGGTCCCTGGTCAAGGACAGACAAGGTTATCTGCCTGATGAACTTATTCCACCTCTAAATCGACAGGATGGGACCACCTCTACTAGTAGTCAAGAGAAGGCGGACCTCTTTGCTGAACACTTTGCTACCAAAATGCAAGTTCCTGATCCAGCAAGGGACCCTCCTTGGCTAGCTGCAAGAACTGTGTCAAAACTGTCAGTGGTGACAATAAGGCAGGAGGAGGTGCATTTCCTTCTTAAATCGCTTGACCAAGAAAAGGCTGTGGGCCCAGACAAGTTGAGCCCAAGATTGTTGAGAAGATGTGCAGACCAGCTAGCAGCACCTCTAACTCGCATCTTTCAGCACTGCCTAGTACAGTGTAAATGGCCCTCTCTATGGAAAGAGGCAAATGTAGTCCCTGTTCACAAAAAGAAGAGCAGAGCAGAAATCAGCAACTACAGACCAGTGTCACTCCTGTCAATCACTGGTAAGATCCTTGAGACAATAATCTCAAGACAAATGACAGAGTTTTTTGACTACCACTCACTACTTTGTGATCGTCAATATGGCTTCAGGAAAGGTTACTCTGCTGCTGATCTGTTGTTAAACCTCTCCACTAAGTGGCACCAGTCACTGGATGAATCCAAAGTCAGCTGTGTGGTAGCACTGGACATTGCTGGCGCTTTCGACCGGGTGTGGCACCAGGGCCTCTTAGCAAAACTTCAAGCACTGGGAATTGCAGGCTCTACGCTATGTCTCCTCAGTGATTACCTTCATGGTAGATCTCTAAGTGTAGTTCTCAATGGAACGGAATCAGCAAGACATCCTATTGGGGCAAGTGTTCCACAAGGAAGCGTGCTGGGTCCATTGTTATGGAATGTCTACTTCAACGACCTTCTTCATCTCATCCCAGAATCACATGCATATGCAGACGACTGTACACTGACATTCACTTATCCAAGAGAAGAAATGCCAGCTGCTCTAAGCTACATCAATCACCAGCTGAGAGCTATATCAGCTTGGGGAAATAGATGGCAAGTAACATTTGCACCTGAGAAAACGCAAATGATGATCGTCTCTAGGCACCATGATGGTAATGCTGGTGCAGTAGTAAGGATGAATGGGAGGATGTTGGCACCTGGAGAAGAAGTTGATATCCTTGGGGTGAAATTTGACTCCAAACTAACCATGAAGAACCATGTTGTAAATCTTGCAAACAAGGCAGCCAGGAAGCTTACAGCACTTCGCCGTATCTCGCATCTGCTTGACAGTAGGGGTTGCAAGATCCTGTACGAGGCACAAGTACGCTCACACCTTGAGTATGCTCCACTTTCTTGGTTTGCCTGCCCCCCCTCTCATCTGCGACTGCTTGACAGAGTAGAGAACAGAGCAAGACGTCTCATCTCTCGCCTGGACCCATCCTGGATAGATCTGTCATTTCAGCAGAGCCTTCAACATAGGAGGGATGTGGGTGGCCTTACTGTTATGTACAAGGCCAATATTGTCAAAATACCACACTTGGATCCACTTCGAGGACAGCGTGAAACAAGCTTTTATGCCACAAGACGGGCAGAAAGCAGCAACTTCACTCTGGCTGTACCCTTCTCCAGAACATCACTCCATCTGAGATCATACATACCCAGGATGACTCGAGTATGGAACACATTCGTACAGCATAATGATGTCAACGAGATAAAGTCAGTTGATCAAATGAAAATGCTGGCCCACAGATGGCTCCAACTTCATCCTGTTCCCTACTTGTATGTCTCATAACAATAAAAATGCTTTCAAATGAGCTGATGTAGGTAACAGCTCTTAGCTTGCCAATAAAGTTAGGAATCCTTAACCTGTAAATAGCTGTCAATAAAGCTAGGGATCCTTAACCTTGTCAAACCCTGTGTAAAAAAAAAAAAAAAAAAAAAAAAAAAAAAAAAAAAAAAGAGAGAGAGAGAGAGAGAGAGAGAGAGAGAGAGAGAGTAAATAGCACACCCCCCTCACCTTCCTTATGCGGAACTCTCGGATATAGGATTTACTTTTTCCT
The DNA here is from genome assembly GCF_038502225.1 of Cherax quadricarinatus. Lineage (NCBI taxonomy): Eukaryota > Metazoa > Arthropoda > Malacostraca > Decapoda > Parastacidae > Cherax > Cherax quadricarinatus. Next base: position 11,294 of record NW_027195650.1, on the reverse strand, counting down.
GATTCATGAAAGTTCTCGAGCTCTGCATATGAAATGTGCCTTTTGAATTACTGGAATTGTAAGGAGAGGAGAAATGTCGACAAGAGGGAAGGGGAAGACGAAAAGGAAGGACGAGAAGAAAAAGGGAGAGAAGAGGGGAGGTTAGGCAGTTAGATTTATAACTTTATTATGCACCCCATACTGATTCTGTGGGCGGTAGTCAAAAGATTACATAGGCACATAATGGGTCCAGGGACCGGGGCCTAACACTTTGTTAGGTTTTTCAAGTTGCAGTTATATTGAATTATTTACATATAAATTGATTTACGAATAATATCAAGTTGTTTTCACGATTAGGTATTTAGTAACATACACATTTTAATGTAGCTTGCATTTGTTACGAGTGATTTGCATTGCCCAATAATTGTTTGTTAAGTACGATACGGTGATACTTACGGAAGTTACAGTAGTTAAGCATTATTTACAACATACAAAATAAGGGAATTTATCAAGAATTGCTTGTAAAGTGACGCTATAAATGAAATACATAGACATTTCTTGTACATTTTCAAAAATTTGTGATTGAATATAAGATTTTTTTCGTTATACTGGCAGTTATGTTATCATCAGCTGGTAATGCAAAGTCCTAGAAATATAGTACATGTAAACCAGCCGACGCCTGGCAGTGATACCCATAAACATGTTGGATGTACTATAAACATGTGGCTTTTGTTTCATATCAGAGCGGTGGTAGATATACTGATTAATACGAATGTTGTTCTGTCTCAAATCAATGAACATCAGTTGAAGGTCTTTCTGAATTATTCTCAAACTACTGATGTGCCACCTACTTGAAGACATGCGTCTTTGCAAATTCATGCGTCTGAAAGCCAATGTGAGAAGGAATCCACAAAAAGGGCATTCTTTTTTTTCTGATCTCTGCAATTCTCCTATATCTGTATTTACTCTAACACGAACAGGTCATAATTGAGATTCATCGAGTTAAAAGCATTTATGAAGAATGAAGAATCACCTACCATTAAGGAGTCAAATTAGATACATGGCACATCACTCCCAGAAGTGTAGCAAATGATTCAATCTGACGAGAGGAAGCTGTAAGATTAATGGGCGTTTCAATTTCTATAGATGCCACAGTTTTTACTACACATCAATGATGTGTAGTAAGACTTACTGTAGCCTGCACATCCATACAAGCTATCATGCCTGGTGACAAAACAAAGCTCAGATTGTCAAGTAATATTGTTTTTTTTAGGGCGAGGAAAAGTGAGAAACAATCATGCGGAAAGATTTAATTCCTCACGTTGCAGAGAAGTGACACTCTTGCCTTACGTGACAGAGAACATGTATTTGATTTATTCGGAGGTCAGTTCCAGTTTCTTATAATCAATTTGGTGAAGTTTTCACCTCTCGTGAAGAAAGTCTGAAAATCTTTACATGGGTTTGAATGGGTTTACCTGAACAAATTAACTAAAAGGAGAGCATTTCTTTCAGTGACACAGTATCTGATGCTTGACACGCCAGGTTATTTCTGTATAACTATTTTTACGTTACATGGCATGGTGAGAGAGAACAGGGGATGGTGAGAGAGAGCAGGGGATGGTGAGAGAGAGCAGGGGATGGTGAGAGAGAGCAGGGGATGGTGAGAGAGAGCAGGGGATGGTGAGAGAGAGCAGGGGATGGTGAGAGAGAGCAGGGGATGGTGAGAGAGAGCAGGGGATGGTGAGAGAGAGTAAGGGATGGTGAGAGCAGGGAATGATGAGAGAGAACAGGAGATGGCAAGAGAAGGGAATGGTGAGAGTTAGGGATGGTGCGAAGAAGAGGGGATAGTGAGAGATAGCAGGGGATACCAAAAGAACAGATGATGGTAAGAAAGGAAAGGATGGCAATAAAGGAGAGGATGATGAGACAGAAAGAGAGGGCAAAAGAGAAAGGAAGAGCGAAAGCGATGTGGGTGGCCTTACTGTTATGTACAAGGCCAATATTGTCAAAATACCACACTTGGATCCACTTCGAGGACAGCGTGAAACAAGCTTTTATGCCACAAGACGGGCAGAAAGCAGCAACTTCACTCTGGCTGTACCCTTCTCCAGAACATCACTCCATCTGAGATCATACATACCCAGGATGACTCGAGTATGGAACACATTCGTACAGCATAATGATGTCAACGAGATAAAGTCAGTTGATCAAATGAAAATGCTGGCCCACAGATGGCTCCAACTTCATCCTGTTTCCTACTTGTATGTCTCATAACAATAAAAATGCTTTCAAATGAGCTGATGTAGGTAACAGCTCTTAGCTTGCCAATAAAGTTAGGAATCCTTAACCTGTAAATAGCTGTCAATAAAGCTAGGGATCCTTAACCTGTCAAACCCTGTGTAAAAAAAAAAAGTGAAGCGCAAATGGCAAGATGGAAAATATAACATTGTAGGAGAAAGAGAATTTGGTAAGTAGAGGAATTTAAAGTAGAGGTAAGGAAAGCCATCAAGGTATTTTTTATATATACAAGTATAAAAAATGGATTCATCAGTACTCTGTTCTATTTGATTGTTACACAGTGGAAACAAAGAGAAAGGCAATGAGGGTAGAAGTTCTCTTGTGCACATGAGAAAGAGCAGAATACATTAAGAGATATATCGATGTTTTCTACTGAGAACTAAGTGCATTCTATCTACCTCTTCTGTATAGACAAGAAAAACAGAAAAGCTTACTTTCTTACTACTTTATTGATCTTGTAAATTCATTAGCTACTTAACTTACAAATCTTGGAGACACAAAAAACAATTGACAAGTCATAGTGTGATTTGTCTATGGTCGAAGACAGACCGAAAAGTCTTCATTAGATTCTTTCTCCTCTGCACGAATTATTTGTACATTGTTCCAGTCACGGCATTGTGCTTATTTCTTCTTCTTGGTGTAGACTTACCCTTCAGTAAATGTATGAAAATACAGCTAAATAAAAATGTAAGAATATGCTTAATGTTCTCAGTCCAATTGTTGTCTACCACCACAACAACAGCGCTAATGTAAGAATGGCTAGAATAGTGCCCATAACTTATAATAGATCCTTTGTTGACTACGCTACACGTGCAGTAAAACTAGTTAGAGAAAAATCTCTCTCAAAGAAAAGATCAGATTTTCTGGGACTGTCCTAATCCTACCAAGTTCCTTAATATAAGAAAAGAACTTGGTATTCCTAGATGACAGGATAATTGAACTTAAAGTTGTGCTTGGCATTACGTTGAATTGAAAGCTCTACTAGGCGTTAAAACTGAATGTAAATCTGTACTTGGTATTAAAAATGTTAATAAATGGCTGCGCAATATCTCAGTAAATCTTGCTAAATATCTAGAAGTAAATAATAATCCAAATTAATAAAAAGAAAAAAAAAAACCAGATGCGAAATTCGATAATCTTCGTAAATTCATAGCCAATAAGAGTGTTACTCCACTGAATATACAATTTATTTAATGTTACTTTTCTTAAAATCTTTCGCAAGAAGCTATTTGTTACTAATTCCTTTCTCAAAAAAATTGTAAAGACGACTGTTCTAAAGAAATTCTTTCAACAGTAAGTAAAAAGAAGTGACAGATTATAGAAAACTGAAGTATTTAAACAGCAGTCCACTTGCTGGGCTGCATGTGATCTTGATATAGCTCTCTTTGAGTGGAATTAATACAATAATATTGAGCTGGGCATAAAATATAATAGTTAAGCTTCTACATTACAAATTGACTGATCGTCTCTCTAGTAGCACCAAGGGTAACTAACAACTCTGAGCTTCATTCCATAATTTTGTTATTCTGTCATCACTGAATGCATCTGGTTCGCACCAGGAGTAGCAATTTGCTCATTGGAGAAGCCAGGTATAAAATTTTTAACACTAAGAGCAAGGAATTAACGTGCAGTTCTTATGGATTTTCTTATACACTGAATTATTCCTGCATGCTAAAGGCTAATAAATCAGCCTAAACCTTCTTTAAAATTAGATGCAGTTGAATGCTATATTAAGATTAGAAACATTAGAAAAAGAATTAAATAATGAATTTAAATGTCATAGGAATGCAGTTAGAAGCCTTAGCAAGTCTGTAAAACACCATGATAACAGGAACTTAGGTAATCATATTCACTGAGAAACTTACAGTATGAACAGGCTGATGAATGTTTACAGAAGTCAGGCTAAGACTTGGTAGCCAGTACGTCTCGCAGTTTTTGTTATAGGAACTGATGTATATATATATATATATGTGTGTATATATATATTCAGGATGATCCAATTAAATTCGGACGACGTTTTGGACACTTGCAAACCGTGTGCTTGAGAAATCGTAACACAGTACACTAATCATATATATATTGCGGTATCTTTTTTAAAGAGAATGTAAGGATTTTTTTTTTTGTAAAATAAATATCTTAAATCTGAAGAAGAATTAGACACATGTAAACTTTTCGCCATCCAATGGTTTTATCAATACAATAAATACACGGTTATAAAACATGGAATCGTGATACAGAGGATATTCTAAATTTCCATACAGCAGATACAAGTTTAACAATCTGAAAATAATATGTACCTAAATGTGCTCCAGGCTACGAGTGTTTTTGTACCCTTTCTGCCTGACCTCTCTCCAGGCTACCTTGTTGATTGCTTTTTTGTTTTCAACCAGGTCTTTCATGTATCCGCTTGTTCTTGATCTACTGTTCACTGTCTGTACGTAAAGAGTACAATAAACTACCAGCTACCGGCAGCAAAATCTACACTAATCATACCTATGTTTATTCAGTCTTTTAAAGACATTATTCCAGCTCGTACCAAGCATGAAATTACTTCTTTATCCTTAATTAAAACTAAGTTTCTAAATACCCCAGGGCCCCTAACTTTTTTCTAATTACTATTGAATTCCTAACTACGCTAAGGTCCCAAATAATATTCGGACACCTAACTACTTTCGACTCCATAACTACTCCAAATTCCCAACTTCTACTCGGTTCCTAACCACTCCTGAGTCCCTGTCTACTCCAAAACTATTCCAGTGCCCTTCAGAGATATGGTAAGTCAGGACCTAAAACTTAGGGATTCCATCTTCGCTCGCTCCTCCCATATCGTCTTTTACCAATAGTCATCAACTACTTTATCAGTTCCCACTACTTGCACTCCAGGCATCACTATTTCAACCTCTCTCTCTCTCTCTCTGTGAATAAAGTACTGTGAACTCTGATGGAGAGTTTGTAGGTTTGAGTTCTACTGTGGACGTAGAGTTAATGTTTGTAAATAATTTCGCCTGTTTGCTCTCTCTCTCCCTCTCTCTCTCTCTCTCTCTCTCTATATATATATATATATATATATATATATATATATATATATATATATATATATATATATATATTACACACATGTCGTGCCGAACAGGTAAAACTGGTCAATTAGCAAGGACTCATTTAAAATTAAGTTCTAAAATTTTCTCTTATACCTTTAAAGCTATATGATTTCCATTTATGTTAATGTAAAAATTTATAATTTTGTTCCAAAAGAACCTTAGAAAACTTTCCTAACCTTATTATAACAAGCGCAATTTAATTTAGCCTAATCCAAGCAAATATAGTTTAGATAAGTTTACAATAACGTAATAATAAACAAACACAATGAAATATATTTTTTCGTCAGGTTCAGAATAGCTTTTGCGAAATTATTGCATACACAAATATTCGCTTGTCTGATTCGTTAAGAAGATCATTGCTATTTAAGTCAAAATCACAAGTTTTGCCTATTCGGTGCTACATATATATATATATATATATATATATATATATATATATATATATATATATATATATATATATATATATATATATATATATATATATTCACTTCTATTATCGATTTTTTTTTATAATTTCCCCATCGTTTTTCAGCTACCTCTCCTCTTTTTTAACACACACACTTCACTTCTCACCCCCTCACTCATATTCTAGTCTTCATCACCCTCACCTTCCCTTTATGTCTCTCATTTTCCTGCATTTGAAACACTCACTTTTCTCGTCACATTTTTTCTTCTTTTTAATTTAATATATTTTCCCGTCCTCCTTTTCTCTGACTTCCCCTACCCCAACTTCCTCCCATTCTCTTATATACCATCCCTCCCTCCTCTTTCTTCCCTCCGTATACTCCTTCATTCTCCCTCCTTCCTCCTTTCCCTACCACCTTCTCTTCAATCATCACCCTATCCTTTTACCGTCTACCGTCCTCTCTCCCCCCAACTAATCACTTCTCTTTCCCCGTCTACCTATCCCTGCTGGTGTATTATTCGACCTCAGAGCACCTCGACTCCCTTGATATATTCCACAGTAAATTATTCTTATTAAGCTGTCTGCTGTCGAGGGTTCGAAGAAGGGGCAAGAGTCTGCTACAGTACTACCCCACACGTTGTTGAGGCGGGGTCTAGTGTGCTACAGTACTGCTCCATATGCTGTTGAGGCGGGGGCTAGTGTGCTACAGTACTGCTCCATACGTTGTTCAGGCAGGGTCTAGTGTGCTGCAGTATTGCTCCACATGCTGAGGCTGGGGCTATTGTGCTACAGTACTGCTCCATAAGCTATGAAGATGAGGGAAATAGTTCCACAGTACTGCTCCACATGCTGTGAAGATGAGTGCAACTGTACTGCTCCATATCTTGTTACAGAAGAGTGCAACTGTACTGCTCCATATCTTGTTACAGAAGAGTGCAACTGTACTGCTCCACATGCTGTGAAGATGAGCGCAGTGATGATTCCTGTGTTCAACACTGAAATTCACACAACCATTTAATCAACTACAGAAGCGCAAGACTTATCGACAGAGAAGACAACACTCAATACCGAAGAATCCTGGAATCATCATTTATCTGTATATCCTATAACTTTATCCAGAACGACGGCTTCTATAACAGCTGAACCCCTCACCAAGGAACTTCTTCATCGCTGTCCCACATAAGAACATAAAAATGGAGGAACACTGCAGAAGGTCTACTCGTATACTTATCCAATCTCTTTTTAAAGCTACCCAAGGTTCTAGACTCAATCACCCTACTCGGAAGACTGTCACATGCAGCATTCTCCACCTGACCCAGCATTCTCATCGTATATTTACATCTCTCTCCCCCAGGTAGATCTGTTTGTGACTTGATAAAGCCCACCGTGCGGGCGAAACTTTGTCAATACAGGATCACATTATACTGCTTAAGTGTTTATATTTCCATTGTGTCGGTATTTTATACCATTTATTTCCACTGCTCCACATGCTGTATAGATGAGTGTTCCACATGGTGTGTGCAGTACGAATATTTGCGATTATTTTTTTGTATTCATTTTATACAAAATAGTTTACACGATTCATTTTTCGGTAATATACAGGAGTTTAGGTTACTGTTTAGTATCAAAAAACTCTGAGCAATGTTGGTGTGACCTGGACCTGCCAGTAGCCTCCTGCAATGCTCCTTCTTTCTAATCGTAAGCTGAAAGGCAATAGTTACACAGTACTGATCCACACACTGTAAGAGCATGGGCAGCAGTGTGGTACAGTAGTGACCCACGCGCTGTAGCGGAGGCTGCAAGAGTGTGCTACAGCAGTGCCCCACACGCTGTGCTGTAGCGGAGGCTGGAAGAGGGTGTTAAAGTACCACGCTGTAGCAGAAGATGGAAGAGTACTATGCTGTAGCGAATGCTGCAAGAGTGTGCTACACTATATTGTAGCGGAGGCTGGATGAGTGTACTACAGTACTATGCCGTAGTGGAGGCTGGAAGAGTGTACTACTGTACTATGCTGCAACGGAGGCTGCAAGAGTGTGCTACAGTATTATGCTGTAGTAGAGGCTGGAAGTGTACCACGGTACTATGCTGTAGCGGAAGCTGGAAGTGTGTGCTATAGTACTACGCTGTAGCGGAGGCTGGAATAATGTACTACATTACAGCCCAACAAAGAATAAAAGCGACAAAATTGACATTTCTACTTGTAATTTATTAACGTTACAATCAACTCTCAGAGGCACTCACAGACAAAGATTTCAGTTTCTTATTAGCTCATCGGCTAAGGTAGGTTCGTCAGGAAACAGGACAAGTGCTTCCTGACCCAGGTCTTAGTTATACGATGACCCGTCATGGGATCATTTGGTCATCTGACCGAGGCCTTCTGCTGGCTTACCAGTTCACCCCTTTAAAAATTATGGTCATAATTATAACCATTTAGTTCATCGGGATTTTCAAATTCCAATTAAGTAAATGTTAGACAAATTTTATTTTTTTAATTTTTTTGCAGTTGCACCTGGACTGTCACCCAGGCTGTTGTTACCAACTTGCTCTCCTAATATTATTATTTTTCATGAAAAAAAATATATTGCTTGATATTGGATTCCTTAATAAGAATTTTCTCTAAGGTTTCTACGCATGATTCTTATTTTCCTGAAGTAATTATTTTATGACGATTTAAACTTTTTTTTTCATGAGAAAACATTGTAAGCCAAGAAAAAACTGACAGGAATGATAATGCAATTCTCAGAGCACGAGAAATAATGTTAATGATACTGTACATTGAGAGAGACATCAGAGTTCTGCTCTGATGTCTTGCACTGAACGTTCAAGGCAGGAGAGATATCAAAGCTGGATAAGACATCCAATAAATAATTTAAACTAACGGGAATATCTCACAGAACTGGAAATCTGTGGTGAAGGAGAAACAGACACTTGATAATATTAAATACGGAAGATACTGGAGTCCCTAGTTTCAAATATACAGACTTCCATAACAATGTACTGGAATGAGAGATATGAGCGGAAATTAAGAGAGACTTGGTGAAAAGCGATGGTTCATGGGCATAATAAGAGACTCTGTACCAACGTTAGTGGGCCTCGACTATTCAACTTTCAGATAACATATCAAAAATATTACCAGAAAGGTTTCAGTTTACCAAAGATACCAGATCATCACCTCCGCAGAGTACCAGTCAACCCGGCTCTTGTGGAATGTGGGGGGCAGCGGTCCGCCAACAGTAACAGCCTGGTTGACCAAGTAGTCAACAGGGAGGCTTGACCACGTACTGAGCCGCGAGAGAAGAAAAACTCTGAAAAGTGGCCACAGGTAAACCACAATTAAACAATGAACTCAAGAGTCACGCAGCACCTCTGTCATAAGAGGGGATCTGTCTGAGCAGACGAAGAAGAGGATGGCACCAACTCCTAGAATCAAAGAGCTCTTTATCAGGATCAAACTACATCCCTTGAAAAAGTAGAAATACATAATTCTTACATACATAAACACATTTTGAATTTTTTTTTTAATAATTCAGTCTTTCAAATTTATTCACTTCAGTTAAAAAGAAAATCTCATATTAGTTTTATATTGAATAAGATTCATCATCCTGGTCTAAATATCTAGAAACAGCAAGCCCACAGTTTTATTTTCTTACATATATTGATGCTTCATTATTTCTCTTTCTAAGGAGAATAAATTAGCAATATTTTTCTGTATTTAAATTGTGATGCCAGTGTAGTTCCAGCAAGACAGTTAATGAATGAAATATGGTAAAGGTGTTTCCTTCTTTGGGTCACCCTACCTTGGCACAACAGACATTATATCCGTTATTTACATCCAACGTGATCTATTTATTTGTTATTTATGGCATAAACAATGAATGCGTTGTGGGGCGTGTGAATGTTGAGCTACAGATAGAGCCTGGCAAGTCTTCCCTATAAAGAGCAAAGATTGAATAACTCTTAGAGCCGAAACCATATGGTGTACAATTGAGGTGAAAGTGAGGGAATTTAAGCATGTGGGAGGCGAGTCAGTGCGCGAGAGGTGGTGAATGAGAAGCAGCAGGAGAGAATTATTATCTAAGATTTTCAACTCATTTAAATATGAATTCGTATATATTTTCATTTTTTGTACAGATTATATCATAATTTATAGTTAAAAAATTATTAAGAAGCGTTTAAATGATTTAAGGCCCGTACATATAAGCAGGTGAGAGGCATCAGCTGAGGATTGTAAACAATTTGACCTTTTGCTCTGGTCAGCAGATGGCAGCACTTCCCAGAGTGTAAATTCACCTCTTCGTCTCCGAGACTTCAGAACACAATTTCTGGCAGCCAAAGTTGTCAAAGTTTGTGTGTGTTCAACTCGTGTACATATGTGTCACTTGTTATTTGTTGTGTTTCTGGAAATTATGTTTTCCACAGCCCGGTCTGAGTCCAGGTCAATGTTGGAAAGGAAATATTATAAGATTAAGAACTATTAAGAAACACGGAAAAGTGAAGGCTTGTTAGTACTGAAATATAAGCAGAAGTGTCTAAATTTACCTGCCATCTTACGTGTTCATGAGACAGGTAAGATTTTCTTCGGATTTTTAACCCCGGAGGGTTAGCCACCCAGGATAATCCAAGAAAGTCAGTGCGTCATCGAGGACTAAGTTATTTCCATTGGAGTCCTCAATCTTGTCCCCCAGGATGAGACCCACACCAGTCGACTAACACCCAGGTACCTATTTGCTGCTAGGTGAACAGGACAACAGGTGTAAGGAAACGTGTCGAAATATTTCCACCCGCCGGTAATCGAACCCGGGCCCTCCCTGTGTGAAGCGAGAGCTTTAGCCACCAGGCCACCCTAAAGAAAGAGAAGCGCAGCAATACTGATAGAACCAGAAGGAATACCACATTTTGTTTTAAAAGCATGTGTAGAAGAATTATTCAATCTAATTTGTATTTTCTTTCAGGATTTTAATAAAAAGGTAAATTCGCCGATAAAAGGAAGATGGAACACATTGTGCCAATATTTGAAAAAAATAGGAAAACCCTTTAAGCTATAGGTCTGTTTTTCATGGACATGTGCTGCTACAATACTGGAATAAGCTATTAGGGAATACTTATTTAAACACTTAGAGAACAAAACCCTGCTAACTAGTAAACAATTTGGTTCTCGGTCTCCAAATTCATGCATAGCAAGCCAATAAAATTTAGTCAAGGAAATTGTCTAAGAATCGCAGGTACTGCAATAATCTCAATATAAAGAATATTTTAGAGAAAGTTTCTCCATGAAGAAATTTGGAAACTGCAAAATGTAGGAAGAATAAAAAGCAATGTGCAAGTTATTACAATTGATAATAAACTTTTCTTGAGAAGAATGTTAAGAATTAAATGAGAGAAAAAGGTCATCAAGCAGAGATGCCACAAATATACTAATTTGCCCCAAAATGTTTATAATTGTCAAAAGTGACTTATCAAAAATGGAATTTGCGAATAACGGAAAATAAAAAACTAAGATTAATAAA
>NW_027195649.1:142500-152528 GCF_038502225.1 Cherax quadricarinatus | reverse complement strand
TAACATTGTACAATATAGTAAGTGCTAAAAACACAGTTTAAATAAAATGTATAGAAATAATGAATACATTATAGTAATTAAGTAACTGAAGCTATGTACCTAGTAATGTGTAGGAACATAATTACAGCATTTTTGGATTAGTATTAATCCTACACTCGCTTTTGTTATACTAACTCCAGTTCCCCGAATTAAGCCTTAATGCCTTCCACATCCCCCCCCCCAGGCGCTGTATAATCCTCCGGGTTTAGCGCTTCCCCCTTGAATATAATAATAATGATAATATACTTACGTTCACGATCTTATAATGTACGTATTTCTTCAACACTTTGAAATCCAATTCACTGAACACAAAAGCTCTGTGTACAGCCCAAAATATTATAGAATAATTGGTCTTGCATTTCTTCTGACGAACTACTAGTAGACAAAGCCAGCTAGATGCTTGAGGGGGAAATATTAAGAGGTTGACCTTCTAGTATTCTTTGGGAGGTGTCTTTGTTGTGTGGTGGTGATGGTAGTGGTGGTTTGTATGTCAGGAAACAGGACTAAGTACCTTTCGACACAGGTTCTTAAAGGCTCAGTGACACGTACGGTGGCTAAGGATGTATTGGTCTGCACCTCTGAACACTATCAAGATTCTGCCTCCTCCTTCTGCTCCTCCTCGCTCCCTTTCTCTCTCACTTTCTCTCTCCTTTTCTCCCTCCCTCCTTCCCTCCCATCCTGGAGTCTATCATACTGAGGTGAAGATCATCCTGGAAGAATGATGGAGGCGTTTTCTGGCTTTCCTGATAAGAGGAGAAGGATCCTCAGGTGTTGAATAGATCATGGTTCTCTCTCTCTCTCTCTCTCTCTCTCTCTCTCTCTCTCTCTCTCTCTCTCTCTCTCTCTCTCTCTCTCTCTCTCTCTCTCTCTCTCTCTCTCTCTCTCTCTCTCGCTCACCGTGTCTGTGTGACGTCATTTTTTCTAACAAATAGGTAAGACCTTCTAGAAGATAGAACCCTAGCACGTAGGACCCCTAGTAGGTAGGACCCCGGGGGAGCAGGATCTAGCAGATAGACCCTAGCAGATAGGATACCTAGCAGGTAGACCATAGCAGGTAGACCCCAGCAGATAGGACCTCTAAAACGTAGACCTCAGTAGGCAGGGCCCTAGTGGGAGGGACCCCAGCATTAGGGACCTCAGCAGAAAGGGCCCCTAACAGGTAGACCTTAGCAGGCAGGGCCCCAGTTGGAGGGACCCCCACATTAGGGACCCCAACAGGAGGGACCAAAGCAGGAGGGACCCCAACAGGAGGGACCCCAGCAAGAGGGACCCCAGCAGGAGGGACCCCAGCAAGAGGGACCCCAGCAGGAGGGACCCCGGCAGGAAGGACCCCAGCAGGAGGGACCCCAGCAGAAGGGACTCCGGCAGGAGGGACACCGGCAGGAGGGACCCCGGCAGGGGGGACCCCGGCAAAAGGGATTCTGGTAGGAGGGACCCCGGCAGGAGGGACCCCGGCAGGAGGGACCCCGGCAGGAGGGACCCCTGCAGGAGGGACCCCGGCAGGAGGGACCCCGGCAGGAAGGACCCCTGCAGGAGGGACCCCGGCAGGAGGGACCCCGGCAAAAGGGATTCTGGTAGGAGGGACCCCGGCAGGAGGGACCCCGGCAGGAGGGACCCCGGCAGGAGGGACCCCGGCAGGAGGGACCCCTGCAGGAGGGACCCCACAGCTGTGACTGAAGAGGAAGACCTACTTGGTTATTGCTTGAACAACTTCATAATTAGAGGGTCTACCTGGGACTTCAGGTGGTGGTAGTGGTGGTAGTGGTGCTAGTGGGGGTTGTGGTGGTTGTCGTGGTTGTCCTGGTGATGGTGGATGTGGTGGTGGTAGCGGTGGTAGTGGTGATGGTGGTGGTAGTGGTGGTGATGGTGGTAGTGGTGGTGATGGTGGTGGTGGTGGTGGTTGTGGTGGTGAAGGTGGTAGCGGTGGTGTGGTAGTGGTGGTAGTGGGGGTTGTGGTGCTTGTAGTGGTTGTGGTTGTGGAGGTGGTTGTGGTGGTGGTAGCGGTGGTGGTGGTGGTGGTGGTGGTGGTGGTGGTGGTTGTGGTGGTTATAGTGGTTGCGGTGGTGGTAGCGCTGGTAGTGGTGGTGGTGGTGGTGCTGGTTGTGGTGGTGGTAGCGCTAGTGGTTGTGGTGGTGGTGGTTGTGGAGATTATAGTCGTTGTTGTGGTGGTGGTGGTGGTGGTGCTGGTTGTGGTGGTGGTAGCGCTAGTGGTTGTGGTGGTGGTGGTTGTGGAGATTATAGTCGTTGTTGTGGTGGTAGCAGTGGGAGTGGTAGTTGTGGTGGTTGTGGTAGTGGTGGTTGTGATGGTGGAGGTTGTGGTGGTTATAGTGGTTGTTGTGGTGGTAGCGGTGGTAGTAGTAGTGGTGGTGGTGGTGGTTGTGGTGGTGGCGGTGGTGGTGGTGGTGGTAGTGGTGGTGGTGGTGGTGGTGGTTGTGGCGGTGGTGGTAGTGGTGGTTGTGGTAGCGGTGGTGGTGGTACTGGTGGTAGTGGGGGTTGTGGTGTTTGTCGTGGTTGTGGTGGTGGTGGTGGTGGTTGTGGTGGTGGTGGTGGTGGTGGTTGTGGTGGTGGTAGCTGTGGTGGTGGTGGTGGTGGTGGTGGTTGTGGTGGTTATAGTGGTTGTGGTGGTAGTAGCGCTGGTAGTGGTGGTGGTGGTGGTACTGTTGGTGGTGCTAGCTGTGGTGGTGGTAGCGCTGGTGGTTGTGGTGGTTGTGGTGGTTATAGTGGTTGTGATGGTGGTAGCTCTGGTAGTGGTGGTGGTGGTGGTGCTGGTTGTGGTAGTGGTGGTTGTGGTGATTATAGTCGTTGTTGTGGTGGTAGCGGTGGTAGTGGTAGTTGTGGTGGTTGTGGTGGTGGAGGTTGTGGTAGTTATAGTGGTTGTTGTGGTGGTAGGGGTGGTAGTAGTGGTGGTGGTGGTGGTGGTTGTGGTGGTGGCGGTGGTGGTGGTGGTAGTGGTGGTTGTGGTGGTGATGGTGGTAGCGGCGGTGTGGTAGTGGTGGTAGTGGGGGTTGTGGTGCTTGTCGTGGTTGTCCTGGTGGTGGTGGTTGTGGTGGTGGTTGTGGTGGTGGTAGCGGTGGTGGTGGTGGTGGTGGTGGTTGTGGTGGTAGCGATGATGGTTGTGGTGTTGGTGGTTGTGGTGGTGGTGGTTGTGGTGGTTATAGTCGTTGTTGTGGTGTTAGCGGTGGTGGCGGTGGTAGTGGTGGTAGTGGTGGTGGTGGTTGTGGTGGTAGTGGTAGTGGTGGTTGTGGTGGTGATAGTGGTAGCGGTGGTGTGGTAGTGGTGGTAGATGGGGTTGTGGTGCTTGTCGTGATTTTCCTGGTGGTGGTGGTTGTGGTGGTGGTGGTTGTGGTGGTGGTGGTGGTTATGGTGGTGGTAGCGGTGGTGGTGGTGGTGGTGGTGGTACTGGTGGTGGTGGTGGTGATGGTACTGGTGGTGGTGGTGGTGATAGTGGTAGTGGTGGTGTGGTAGTGATGGTAGATGGGGTTGTGGTGCTTGTCGTGATTTTCCTGGTGGTGGTGGTTGTGGTGGTGGTGGTGGTTGTGGTGGTGGTGGTGGTGGTTATGATGGTAGTGGTGGTGGTGGTGGTGGTGGTGGTGGTGGTGGTACTGGTGGTACTGGTGGTGGTGGTGGTGGTGGTGGTGGTGGTGGTACTGGTGGTACTGGTGGTGGTGGTGGTGGTGGTGGTGATGTTGGTAGAGGGACGTAAATAGGGTTGTGAAGATGATAAAGAAAGAAAGCAAGATAGGGTACAAGTTAGAGAACTGGAGACTACGGAAATGCATGGTAGAGACTTAGAGACAGAGAGAGACAGAGAGCGAGAGAGAGAGAGAGAGAGAGAGAGAGAGAGAGAGAGAGAGAGAGAGAGAGAGAGAGAGAGAGAGAGAGAGAGAGAGAGAGAGAGAACGATGATGTATCATTCTTACATGTTCAGTGTACTGCTGAACACCAAAGTTCAACATACAAAAAATAATCGCCAAGAAGCTTAAAAAAAACACTAGCATTCACAAAGTCATTTTCTGATTCCACACAATTTTCACATCAACGAGATAACATATATAAAACAAAAGTCTGTGCCAGCTGGAGCTGTGCTATCCTACCATCAACATATCTTAACATAAAAGATGGTCTGCACAAGATATCTTAACCAGCTGCCTCAATCATCATCCTGTCATGGTGACGAGCCACTATAGATATATATATTGTCGTTGTACTGATTTGGCAGTCGTGAAGCTCTGCTCAGTTTCTGTTAGATCAGCTGTTGTCTGCCTACAACTGTGCTTTATATCTATCTCCACTTTGCTTTAAAAATAGATACATTAGAAAAAAGACTTTGTGGACGTATTGTCTAGATCTGCTGGAGTATGATGGGTCTGGCACTACCATAATTATCATTGGCACTAGCACAGTTATCATTGGCACTACCATAATTTTCATTGGTACTACCAAAGTTATCACTGGCACTACCACAAGTATCATTGGCACTACCACAGTTACCACTGGCACTACAGCAATTATCATTGGCACTACCACAATTATCATTTCCACTACAACAGTTATCACTGGCACTGCCACAGTTACCATTGGCACTACCACAATTATCATTGCACTACCACAGTTATCACTGGCACTACCACAGTTACCACTGGTACTACAACAATAATTATTGGCGCTACCACAATTATCATTGGCACTACCACAATTATCATTGGCACTACAGCAGTTATCACTGGCACTGCCACAGTTATCATTAGCAATAAAACACACATACACACACATAAACACCTGGCAAACCTAAGAAGAGCATTCCGACACCTCAGCAAGGAATCGTTCAAGTCTTTGTACACCGTGTAAGTTAGGCCCATACTGGAGTATGAGCACCAGTTTGGAACCCGCACCTGGTCAAGCACGTCAAGAAATTAGAGAAAGTGCAAAGGTTTGCGACAAGACTAGTCCTGGAGCTCAGGGGAATGTCCTACGAAGAATAGTTAAGGAAAATCGGCCTGACGACACTGGAGGACAGTAGGGATAAGGGAGACATGATAACGACATATAAAATACTGCGAGGAATTCACAAGGTGGACAGAGACAGGAAGTTCTAGAGATGAGACGCTAAAACAAGGGGTCATAATTGGAAGTTGAAGATTCAGATGAATCATAGAGATGTTAGGAAGTATTTCCTCCGTCAAAAAGTTGTAAGGAAGTGAAATAGTCTGGAAAGTGATGTGGTGGAAGCAGGAACCATACATAGTTTTAAGACGAGGTATGATAAAGCTCATGGAGCAGGGAGAGGACCTACTAGCGATCAGTGAAGACGCGGGGCCAGGATCTATGAATCGACCCCTGCAACCACAAATAGGTAAGTACACACACACATACATGCACACACAAGCACACACACACACGCACACACACACACACACACACACACACACACACACACACACACACACCAACAAACAAACAAACACACACACACACACAAACACACACACACACACACAAACACACACACACATAAACACACACACACACACACACACACATAAACACACACACTCACACACACACACACTCACACACACACACACACACACACACACACATAAACACACACACACACACACACACAAACACACACACACACACACACACACACACAAACACACACACACACACATACACAAACACACACAAACACACACACACACACACACAAACACACACACACACACACACACACACACACACACACACACACACATTAAACACTACTCAAAAAATCAACAGTAAAATTCTCTATGTATTTTAACCACTTTTAGTATAACCCTCTTAATAATATTTTATTTACATTCTTTCAGAGTGTATTTAGTGAAGGGAATTTAATGTGGGGATTTAAATAGTGTTGGAAGATATATTGAATTTTTCACTTAATATTTTAATATTTCCTGTTACTGTTCCTTATGTCATTATAATCAAATTATCTAGGATAGTATTGCCTGTTATTTTTCATCTCTACTGTCTCCTCTGTTGAAGGCTGTCAGTTCAGGCTGACAGTAAAGTCTCCCAGTGCAAGCTGACAGTAAAGTCTCCCAGTGCAGGCTGACAGTAAAGTCTCCCAGTGCAGGCCGACAGTAAAGTCTCCCAGTGCAGGCTGACAGTAAAGTCTCCTAGTTCAGGCTGACAGTAGTCTCCCAGTTCAGGCTGACAGTAAAGTCTCCCAGTGCAGGCTGACAGTAAAATCTCCCAGTTCAGGCTGACAGTAAATTCTCCCAGTAAAACACTGACACTACTGAAGGCTCTCTGCTCGAACATCTTCAATGAGAGACAAGGAATTCACAGGCCCACCAGAATATGAGAAGGTCACCTTATGTACCAATATGAGAAGGTCACCTTATGTACCAATATGAGAAGGTCACCTTATGTACCAATATGAGAAGGTCACCTTATGTACCAATATGAGAAGGTCACCTTATGTACCAATATGAGAAGGTCACCTTATGTACTAATATGAGACTATGTAATTAAAGTGGCAGGTGAATCCAAGACAGGTCCCAGAGGATGTCTTCAGGTGTACAGGACGAGGTTCAGGGGAAGGAAATAGACCCACTTAAAACTAGGTCAGTGAAAAGTTTTCTAAGAATGAGCGAAACGTGCTCTTGTTATTCTTTTAAGCATGTTTCCTGCTGGTCTTCACACAGGGAACTATTTCATTAAATTTCTTTGATTACTTACAAAATATTCATGAAAATCTATAACGCTGAGAATTTTTATACTAAATTGATGTTTTTAACGAGAAAATATCTTTAATTTTAGTGGAAAAAAAAAATTATGGGTATGCTGGGGCCCGAAGATGATAAATTAATATCAGTCACTAGGGACTCTGTTTTCAAACAGACAGATTAAAACACAAGATAAGTCCTTGGGTTCCCACGAGCAATTTCAAGGGTAATTTCGCCATCCAGTGACTGTATCAGTACAAGGACATAATGTGAAGAATGTAGAACTATATACAAAAGATGGGGGGGTAATCAGTCCCTCAGGCTTGGAGTTCGTGAAGAGCAGCGTAGTCTTCCGCAGTCTGAAGCCCAGACAGTAAGACTGTCGTTTATATACCGGCGTCAAATGAGGCCATATACAGTTGCCAACTAGCCTGTCCGGAGTGCGTCACCAAGCCAGTGTCTTGGCCGGAATCAGTAGACAAGTCCATGGCGTCAAATTACCGCCCAGAAAACCTGACCTTAGCTATAGGCAAATTATTAGAATCATGAATATCCCATATAACGAGCCGCCTTGTTGAGAATAATTTGATTAATGAGTCTCGTCACGGATTCACAAGAGGCGGTTCCTGCCTGGTAAATTTACCGACCTTAAAGAAGAAAAAGGCACAATGTAGTGACTGGAACAATACACAAATAACCCGCAATTAGGAGACAGAAGCTCCCCACGACGTTTCGGTCCCATGTTCGGCTCATTTGTATATTTACTAACCTTTAATAAAGTATCTGAGGCAGTGAACCACGATAAAGAATACACAAATAACGAGAAAGAATATCGTGTTGATTCTTCCATTTTATATTCTTTACGCATTTGAGAATTAGCATTTCTTAAGGTGGCTTTGTGTATTGTATATTCTCAGGGATTGTTACCGCTGGTGGAATTTTGTTTAAAAGTGTTAATATTTTATCAGGATAAGCATTTTGCAGAAAATAAATTAAAAAAAAAGCGTTCGACCTCAGTATCAAAAGTATTCATAATTAGAATATATATCACAGACCTTTTTTTTAATGTGTTTGGCTGTTATTAGGACAAACACTGAGATAATTTGAGCCTAGTAAGTTTTTCTATATACGGAAGTTGAAAATATATCATTATCATTATTATTAGTTAGAAAACAAAGTGTTTAGGCCTGGTCTCAGACCGGGCAGCGGGGGCATTGACCCCTCAAACTCTCTCCAGGTATACTCCAGGTATATGTTAATGTTGATGTTGCCTGGAGTGTTGAGATGTTTGACACATTCACATGGCCTGGTTGGCCACGTTCTCGTCTCACACACTGAGTGTCGGTAGTGTTTACTTACACCTGCTGTCCCTGACCACCTGGCTATAAGTAATTACCTGGGTGTTAGTAAAATTGTGTGGGTAACATCCTGGGAGACAAGATTGAAGGACCACAATGAAAATAAGACAAGATAGTCCTCGATGACTCACTGACTTTCTTAGGTAATCCTGCCTGGCTAACCCTCTCCCTCAGCAAAATCTTAACTTATCTAAGAGTTAGAAAAGCCATCCACACATCTACGACAGTACGAGGGATGGAAGGCTAGGGGACAACTATTCCAACCAATTCGTTCCAACTAAAAAAGAGAAAGATTTTTGCCAAGACTGGTACAAGAGTTGAAGTGGCGCCCATAGCAACACCATCCATCTGAGTCTCTGAGGTCAGTGTTGGACGTAAACACTGAGTCTGTGGCAGCAACTGACACAGAAGTTGATAGGATTTTCCCATCTAAACCTTAATTACAGGACTTTTTCTTTTCCTCACTTGGTTTAGCAAGAAAGATATTCTGAGCCTCATATATACTGTCATTCATATTTACCGTCATTCATATATATATTACAAAAAAAAAGGCACAATACCGTGACTGGAAAGATACATGGTCCAAGTCGGACCGAAACGTCGTCGTTAGCTTCTCTCTTTTATGTGCGGGTTATTTGTGTGTTCATATACATATTGTTATTCATATATACTGTTATTTATATATACTGTTATTCATCTCTGCACCCTGAAGCCTCGCCAGGTTCTGCTCCCTGAAGCCTCGCCAGGTTCTACTCCCTGAAGCCTCGCTAGGTTCTCCTCCCTGAAGCCTCGCCAGGTTCTGCTCCCTGAAGCCTCGCCAGGTTCTCCTCCCTGAAGCCTCGCCAGGTTCTGCTCCCTGAAGCCTCGCCAGGTTCTGCTCCCTGAAGCCTCGCCAGGTTCTCCTCCCTGAAGCCTCGCCAGGTTCTCCTCCCTGAAGCCTCGCCAGGTTCTGCTCCCTGAAGCCTCGCCAGGTTCTCCTCCCTGAAGCCTCGCCAGGTTCTGCTCCCTGAAGCCTCGCCAGGTTCTCCTCCCTGAAGCCTCGCCAGGTTCTCCTCCCTGAAGCCTCGCCAGGTTCTGCTCCCTGAAGCCTCGCCAGGTTCTCCTCCCTGAAGCCTCGCCAGGTTCTCCTCCCTGAAGCCTCGCCAGGTTCTCCTCCCTGAAGCCTCGCCAGGTTCTGCTCCCTGAAGCCTCGCCAGGTTCTGCTCCCTGAAGCCTCGCCAGGTTCTCCTCCCTGAAGCCTCGCCAGGTTCTCCTCCCTGAAGCCTCGCCAGGTTCTGCTCCCTGAAGCCTCGCCAGGTTCTCCTCCCTGAAGCCTCGCCAGGTTCTGCTCCCTGAAGCCTCGCCAGGTTCTCCTCCCTGAAGCCTCGCCAGGTTCTCCTCCCTGAAGCCTCGCCAGGTTCTGCTCCCTGAAGCCTCGCCAGGTTCTCCTCCCTGAAGCCTCGCCAGGTTCTCCTCCCTGAAGCCTCGCCAGGTTCTCCTCCCTGAAGCCTCGCCAGGTTCTGCTCCCTGAAGCCTCGCCAGGTACTGCTCCCTGAAGCCTCGCCAGGTTCTGCTTCCTGAATCCTCGCCAAGTTCTGCTCCCTGAAGTCTCGTCAGGTTCTACTCCCTGAAGCCTCGCCAGGTTCTTCTCCCTGAAGCCTCGCCAGGTTGTCCTCCCTGAAGCCTCACCAGGTTCTGCTCCCTGAAGTCTCGCCACGTACTGCTCCCTGAAGCCTCATCAGGTTCTGCTCCCTGAAGCCTCGTCAGGTACTGCTCCCTGAAGCCTCGCCAGGTTCTGCTCCCTGAATCCTCGCCAGGTTCTGCTCCGTGAAATCTCGTCAGGTTCTACTCCCGGAAGCCTCGCCAGGTTCTACTCCTTGAAGCCTCGCTAGGTTCTGCTCCATGAAGCCTCGCCAGGTTCTGATCCCTGAAACCT
>NW_027195649.1:135000-137500 GCF_038502225.1 Cherax quadricarinatus | reverse complement strand
AGACAGGTTCAGAATGTTGACGTCAGGTGGAGAATGCTGCATCTGATGATCCACTGGGTGGGGTTATAGAGTCTTGGGTAGCTTGGCAGGGGTATTGGACAAGTTGTGGGTAGACCTTTTGCAGTGTTCTATGTTCTTATGTGGGATAGCGAATAGGCAGTGCTCCCCACCAATTCTCAAGAATTCTCGCAAAACATCTCTCCAAACTCTTGGGCACTATCAGTCCAGCACATCTCAAACACTCGGGTGATCTTCTCAATCGCATTCGCAACATCAACATCAGGAACAAGAAACTTTCCAGCCTTGACGTAACTTCCCTATTCACCAAAGTACCTGCTACACAAGCCATCGATCTCCTGCGCAGAAAAAATTGACGATTCACTTGATCTTCCTATTCCAGCTAGCGATTTCATCGACCTCGTTGAACTATGTGTCGGCTTTACGTGTTTCTCTTTCGAAAATCACCTCTTTCAACAGACTTTTGGTATACCCATGGGCTCGCCACTCAGTGCTGTCCTGGCGAACTTATACAAGGAACATCTGGAAGCCGAGCGTTTCTCCACCATTATTCCTTCGACTGTCACCTGGTTCCGTTATGTTGACGGCGCTTCAACGTTCAAGCTCTCCAAGACTAGCTCAACCAGGTCGAGCCCTCAGTCCAGTTCACACTTGAAGAAGAAGTCAACAACACTCTTCCTTCCCTTGATGTTCTTCTCTGCAAAACTGACCATGAACTTCGTTTTAAAGTCTATCGAAAACAAACCAACCAAAATGATCTTCTCCACTTCTACTCTCACCACGACACGAAAACTTAACGTGGTGTAATTACAGGCTACTTCCTGCGCGCACTCAGAATCTGCAGCTATGAGTACCTTGAGGAAGAATGCACTATAATTGAACAAGTATTTTCTAAACTCCACTATCCTCGTCACTTCATCAGAGACTGCAGACGGCGGGCATTAAAGATCTTCAACACACCCAGAGAAGACACTGCCGAGAAGAGATACATAGTCCTCCCCACCAACTCCATTGCCAAACATGTTTCCAACATCTTTTCCAATACATCATTCCAAGTATCTACCTCCACAACCACGACCATCAAGGACATCACCAGTAGTAGACAGGACAAGCCTCCATCCTCTGCAGGGGTATACATAATCCCTTGTAATGACTGCAACAAATTATACGTGGGCGAAACATCAAGAGACCTCCAAACACGCATTTCAGAACACCAATACGCAAGCAGGACTGACGATACAAGGAATGCCTGTGTACAACATCGCAATTCACACAACCATTTAATTAACTACAGAAACTCAAGACTTATCGCCACATAAGACAACACTCAATACCGAAGAATCCTGGAATCATCGCTTATCTCTATAACCAACAATTTCAACCAGAACAATGGCTTCTATAACATAGCTGAACCACTTGCCAAGAAACTTCTTCATCGCTATGCCACATAAGAACATAGAACACTGCAAAAGGTCTACCCACAAATTGTCCAATACCCCTGCCAAGCTACCCAAGACTCTATAATCCCACCCAGTGGATCATCAGATGCAGCATTCTCCACCTGACCTCAACATTCTGAACTTGTCTATAAATACTCCCGTACCTTCCACCCAGGTAGATCTGTTTGTGACTTGAAAAAGCCCACTGTGTGGGCGAAACGTTGTCAATAAAGGATCACATTAAACTGCATATGTGTTTATGTTTCCATAGTGTCGGTATTTTATACCATTTATTTTCATATTCGGTATTATACTCACCCCAAGATCCTTTTCCTTGAGTGAGGTTTGCAGGCTTTGGTATCCCCTTTGCGGTCTTCTCTCTCCTTCCCCAATCTTCAAGACTTTGCACTTGGTGGGATTAAACTCCAGGAACCAGTTTTTGGATCCAGATCCCTTTGTAGTCTTATCTGATCCTCATCTGCTTGAATTCTCCGCATTAGCTTCCCGTCGTCTGCAAATAGGAACACCTGGTCTGCTGCAGTTTGGTCAAGGACCTGTCAGACTCAGCTTATATTCTACCCAAGCTTTAAGATTTTAAATTCTCTAATTATATCGTAAATTCTTCCCAAATTTTAATAATTATAAATGAGTCTAATTTGTACAATCCTCAATCAATATTCAAATTAATTTCAAAACTATTTTTTATGGTGCTTGAGTCTATAACATTTGTCTCAACCATGGACCTCCTTGATACAACTTTTTCGGCCTTTAGAAAATCAACTGGAAGGTTAAAATCTCTCATATGAATAAACAGAGCACTAGACACTTGTCCACTTCTAATGCTATATTTATGTTGTTTTCATCTTAGTTCAAGACTTTACTAGTTTGTCCATAGTAAACTTTATCACATTTTTTACAGGGAATCTTATAGACACACTCGTCAACATTTTTGGGGAAATTTTTAATCAAAAGTTTTTTATTTATCAAGATTTTTAAATACAATTTTGATATCAAAATTCTTAGGTAGAGAAGGAATATCAATA
>NW_027195649.1:110000-130000 GCF_038502225.1 Cherax quadricarinatus | reverse complement strand
CCTCTTCACGTACCATGACTCGTTGTTGCCTCCCCATCAGGTATTCCCTGATCCATTGCAGTGCCCTCCCTTTTACATGCGCCTGATCCTCCAGCTTCTGCACTAATCTCTTTTTGGAAACTGTGTCAAAGGCCTTCCTGCAGTCTAGGAAAACGCAATCAACCCACCCCTCTCTCTCGTGTCTTACTTCTGTTACCTTGTCATAAAACTCCAGAAGGTTTGTGACACAGGATTTGCCTTCCATGAACCCATGCTGGTTTTCATTTATAATCTTGTTCCGTTCCAGGTGTTCGACCACTCTCCTCCTGATAATCTTCTCCATGACTTTGCACACAATACATGTCAGAGACACAGGTCTGTAGTTTAGTGCCTCATTTCTGTTTCCTTACTTAAATATGGGGACTACATTTGCTGTCTTCCATTTCTCAGGTAGTTGCCTAGTTTCAAGGGATGTGTTGAAGATTGTGATTAGGGGCACGCACAGCATCTCTGCTCCTTCTCTAAGGGCCCACGGGGAGATGTTGTCAGGTTCCATCGCCTTTGAGGTATCAACGTCACTTAGCAGCTTCTGCACCTCCTCCTCGGTTGTTCGTATGTCATCCAACACTTGTTGGTATATTCCCTCTTGATGTTCCCTTCTGTGCTGTCTTCTCAGAGCCCTTCCTGTCTCTACTGTAAAAACTTCCTTAAATCTTATGTTTAGCTCCTCACATACCTCCTGATCATTTCTTATGAGTTCTCCACCTTCTGTCCTTAATCTGATCACCTGGTCTTTGACTGTTGTCTTCCTCCTGATGTGGCTATACAACAGTTTCGGGTCAGTCGATGCTATGTCATTTTCATACTATCACTGGGCCTCCCTCCTTACCTGTGCATACTCATTCCTGGCTCTGCGACTGATCTCCCTATTTTCATGTGTTCTCTGCTTTCTGTACTTTTTCCATTCTCTATTGCACTTTGTTTTTGCCTCCTTACACCGTCGGGTAAACCAGGGGCTCGTTCTGGTCTTCCCATTGTTTCTGTTGCCCTTGGGAATAAACCTTTCCACTGCCTCCTTGCATTTTGTTGTTACATATTCCATCATTTCATTTACTGGCTTTCCTGCCAGTTCTTTGTCCCACGGAACCTCCTGCAGGAAGTTCCTCAACCTTATGTAGTCCCCTCTTTTATAGTCAGGTTTTTCCTATTCAACTCCTGTTATTCTCTCCACTTCCAACTCTACTATGTATTCAAAGCACAGAACCACGTGGTCGCTAGCTCCTAGGGGACTCTCATACTTGATGTCCTCAATGTCTGAACTGCCCAGGGTGAACACAAGGTCCAATCTTGTTGGTTCATCCTCCCCTCTCACTCTGGTAGTGTCCTTAACATGTTGGTGCATGAGGTTTTCCAGCACCACATCCAACATCTTGGCTCTCCATGTTTCGGGACCCCCATGTGGCTCCAGGTTTTCCCAGTCAATCTCCCTGTGGTTGAAATCCCCCATAACCAGCAACTTTGCTCTGCTGGAGTGAGCTCTTCTTGCCACCTCAGCAAGTGTGTCCACCATTGCTCTGTTGCTCTCTTCATATTCCTCTCTTGGCCTCCTGCAGTTCTGTGGTGGATTATACATCACTGCAATGACCACCTTGTGCTCCCCAGACTGAAGTGTACTTACTATGTAGTCCCTTTCTCCTATCTCGTCTATGCCTCCCATTTTCTTGAATTTCCATAGGTTTTTTACGAGCAGAGCAACCCCTCCTCCCCCTCTCCCCCTTCTATCTTTCCTCATTATCTGGTATCCTGGTGGGAAGATTGCATCTGCTATTGTCTCCGTGAGTTTTGTTTCTGTAACTGTTATGATGTCTGGGGACTTCTCATTGATTCTTTCTTGCCATTCCTCATGTTTATTCGTTAATCCATCCGCATTTGTGTACCAAACCTTCAACTTCTGTTCTAATACTGTAACTGTGGTCCTGGGGGAATACTGGGGTTGGGAGAGCAGGAGCCCTGGTGGGGGCCTGTGGGGGGTTGCAGTGGAGGTGGAGGAAGAGCTCCCATAGGGGGTTGCTGTAGTGTAGGGGTAGGGTTCGTGGTGAGGGGGGTGGGAACAGAGGGATCGGTGTGTGATGGTTGGTTTGGATTGTTCAGTTGCCTTGGGGGTGTTGTGGCTGGGGTCCTTCTGCAGGTGTTTCTGGGGGGTGTGCTTGTCCTTCCATCTGTGTGTGTGTGTGTCTGTCTGTCCTTCCGTCTGTCGGTGAGCGCACTTCCACAATTATTTGGGACCCAAAATTTACACGCTACATAATTCGGTACACACCAACACCCACGTTCCACATGACTCAGTGTTGACGGCGTTTCCCCAGCAAGCCAGCGAGACACCACCGTTTCTATGCATCTGTCTTCCAGACTCTCTCTCTCTCTCTCTCTCTCCCTCTCTTGTCTCCCAGAAGACTCTCTTGAAGCATCATGAACACACACGAGAAAAATCTAATTGAATGAGCACATGGGAGATAACCTGACCATTAACAAATAAGATAATAAATACAGCCTACAGCGTTCACACTTAATCTAGTGTGACTGTTACTTGAAAAGATGTGTTGCCGAGGAGAAGAAGGAAGGAGGGAATGAAGTATAGAAGGAAAGCAGGAAGGAAGAAAGGAAGAAGGAATGAATGAAGGAAGGAAGGGCTCATCCCGGGGCCCGTACCTTCGAGGAACGCCCACACTGAGTCTTTTTACATATTTTAAATTAGCCGAGACTAAAAATTGTTCCTTCCATGATATGACTGACCCTCGTTGGTCGGCCATTGTCGAGTGGCAAACCTCTGGGTTCTCCTCTTTGTGTGGATTTCTTATCTATATGTCTTACTATACCATCATTTTGTGTGTGTCTTTGTGTGTTTGTGTTTTTGGGTATAGATATATATATATATATATATATATATATATATATATATATATATATATATATATATATATATATATATATATATATATATATATATATAGACAGAGAGAGAGAGACAGACAGACAGACAGACAGACAGAGACAGAGACTGAGAAAGATCGCAGTCAGCAGGACTCGATGCTGCTACTGGGACGGACAAGAATTCCAGTCAGCGGTTTTATCCACTCGGCCACAAATGCCACCTAAGCAGGGCAGCCTGCTTCACAAGCTGACCAGGCTGCCCAGTTCCTTCTAAAATATTCTTTTCTTCGTTTCAAGATATATTTTTTTCATTTATGGTAATGTAAAAATTAATAATTTTGTACCAAAAGAACCTTAGAAAACTTACTTAACCTCATTATAACAAGCACAATTTAAATTAGCCTAATCCAACTAAATAAATTTTAGAAAAGTTTACAATAATTTAATAATAAACACGTGATGAATGGTTTTGAAAACCGACAAGTTGAAGAATTGAGACACTTATGCAACACATGGGAATCTTTATTGAAGAAACGTTTCGCCACACAGTGGCTTCATCAGTCCAATACAAAGTAGAAGTGGGTAAGGAGAGTAGAAGTTTGAGGTAATCAGTCCCTCAACCTGGAATCGATGTGTTCAGTCCATCAAGAGTGATGGACTGAACACATCGATTCCAGGTTGGGCGAAACATCAAGAGACCTCCAAACACGTATTTCAGAACACCAATATGCAAGCAGGACTGACGATACAAGGAATGCCTGTGTACAACATCGCAATTCACACAACCATTTAATTAACTACAGAAACTCAAGACTTATCGCCACAGAAGACAAAACTCAATACCGAAGAATCCTGGAATCATCGCTTATCTCTATAACCAACAATTTCAACCAGAACAACGGCTTCTATAACATAGCTGAACCACTCGCCAAGAAACTTCTTCATCGCTATCCCACATAAGAACATAGAACACTGCAGAAGGTCTACTCACAACTTGTCCAATACCCCCGCCAAGCTACCCAAGACTCTAACTCCACCCGGTAGATCATCAGATGCAGCATTCTCCACCTGACCTCAACATTCTGAACATGACTATAAATACTCCCGTACCTTCCACCCCAGGTAGATCTGTGTGTGACTTGAAAAAGCCCACTGTGTGGGTGAAACGTTGTCAATAAAGGATCACATTATACTGCATATGTGTTTATATTTCCACTGTGTCGGTATTTGATACCATTTATTTTCAAGAAGAGCCTTGCCATTTAATCCAAAGTCTCTAGTTTTTTTTTCCATTCGGCACGACATTATATATATTTATATATATATACTTATATATATATATATATATATATATATATATATATATATATATATATATATATATATATATATATATGCAAAACAACCACTCTGAAAGAATAGAGAAATTCCAAGCGCTTTCGTGACTACTCACATTATCAAGGAACTATGAAAGTAATCATTTTCTTTCATAATTACTATTGCATTTATTTTGTCTGCTTTAGTAAGGCGCAAATTTTTATTGTTATTAAGTGTATCATAAGACTTAAAGAATCTTTGAGGGCAATTGGGAATGTTTGGTTTTAACATAGAGCTATATACCATTCCTTTACTAATATTAATTTCATCAGAGGATAAATCAGAAAATTTTTCAAAGTTACAAAAGGCTTTTGCAATTTCAACATTATTAAGTTTTTTTGAAGTTGCAAAACTTAAGCCAAAACCTAGAGCAGCAGTTGTATGTTGGTATTAAATTTCATCTGATAAGTTAATTACAAAATTGTTATTAGCATGCTTTGTCCAATCACTATTTTCAATTAAAATGTCTAATTTTCTTTGTAGTTTTAATTGAAAATAGTGATTGGACAAAGCATGCTAATAACAATTTTGTAATTAACTTATCAGATGAAATTTTAGACAAACATACAACTGCTGCTCTAGGTTTTGGCTTAAGTTTTGCAACTTCAAAAAAACTTAATAATGTTGAAATTGCAAAAGCCTTTTGTAACTTTGAAAAATTTTCTGATTTATCCTCTGATGAAATTAATATTAGTAAAGGAATGGTATATAGCTCTATGTTAAAACCAAACATTCCCAATTGCCCTCAAAGATTCTTTAAGTCTTATGATACACTTAATAACAATAAAAATTTGCGCCTTACTAAAGCAGACAAAATAAATGCAATAGTAATTATGAAAGAAAATGATTACCAAGAAAAAATGAATAATCTCTTAGATGATACTGAAACCTATTCTAAACTTAGGAAAAATCCCCTAGAAACCGTTAACAGCAATTTCAATAAAACAATAAAACTTCTACTGAAAGGCAAAGATGAATTAGTCAAACAATTTACTTCCACTAATCCATCTTTGCCTTACATGTATGGACTAATAAAAACACACAAACCAGGGAATCCAGTCAGACCAATTATTAGCTCCATAGGGTCAGTTTCATATAAATTATCCAAATGGCTTGTTGATATTTTGAGCCCTATTGTTGGCAAAATTTCTAACTTTAATGTTAAAAACAACATAGACTTGGTTGATAAATTAAGCTCCTTGACTGACCTAAATGATTTTAACATGGTTAGTTTTGATGTTACTTCCTTGTTTACGAAAGTTCCTGTTGATGATTTATTAAGTTTCTTATCTGAAGAACTCGTTAACTATGATTTACCATTGCCAGTTCCTACTATCATTAAACTTATTAAACTTTGCATTGTTGATGCAAAATTTGTATTTAATGATAAATTTTACACTCAGAAGTTTGGTATGGCAATGGGAAATCCTCTTTCACCTGTTCTTAGTAACCTATACATGGAATTTTTTGAAACAAGGTTACTTAACACAATCCTCCCTAATAGAGCTAAATGGTTCAGATATGTTGATGATATTTTGTGTCTTATGCCCAAAAATGTAGATATACACCATTTCCTTGGAAAATTAAATAGCTTAGCCCATTCAATAAACTTTACTGTTGAGTTTGAAGAAAATAACTCATTGCCTTTTCTAGATGTTTTAATTATTAAGGGTAATAATGAATTCAAATTTAAAATTTACAGAAAACCTACTAATAACTGTTCCTATGTCCACTATTATTCCTCGCATCAAGATAGAGTCAAACTGTCTGTTTTCTCATCAATGTTTCTGAGAGCTTTACGAATTTGTAGTCCTGAGTTCATAGATGAGGAAATATCCATAATTTATGAAATAGGTAATGATTTAAAATACCCAAGAAATGTAATTGATAAATCTTTTAAAGTTGCCAGAAATACTTTTTACAATCCAAAAAGGGACAACCAGCCTTATTCAAATAAAAATATGTTGGTTCTCCCTTACCATGAAAACTTGGTTGATATGCCTTCTCTTCTTAAGACTTTTAATATTAAAGTTGTATTCAAAAATCTCGATACAGTAAAAAAACTTTTGATAAAGAATTCCCCCCAAAATGCTGATGGATGTGTCTATAAGATTCCTTGTAAAATTTGCGATAAAGTTTATTACGGTCAAACTGGTAAAAATCTCGAACTAAGATTAAAACAACATAAATATAGCATTAGAACTGGACAAGATTCCAATGCTCTATTTATTCATGTAAGAGATTTTAACCATCCAATTGATTTTCAAAAAGTTGAGAAAGTAGTATCAAGCAAGTCCATGGTCGACAGGAATATAATTGAATCTTGTTTCATAAAAAGCAGTTTTGACAATAATATGAATATTTCCTTTGGTTTATATAAATTAGATTCATTTATAATTAATAGAATTTGGGAAGAATTTAATAATACACTGGACAAATAATCTTTAAAATTTCTTATTTCTTGGGTAGAATAGTTTGTGGGGTGAGTTGTGCCAAGGACCTTTCCAAGTTGGCTCGCCGCGCGTCACGTGTTTAAACCGTTGTGGGATCTGATAGTGAGGTGCCGACCAGACCCCTTATATAGCTTCCTTGGATGCTTTACTTTCATAGTTCCTTGATAATGTGAGTAGTCACGAAACGCTTGGAATTTCTCTATTCTTTCAGAGTGGTTGTTTTGCATATTCTGAAATCACCTGTTTACTGTGATCTTATTGCATATATATATATATATATATATATATATATATATATATATATATATATATATATATATATATATATATATATGTGAGTAGTCACGAAAGCGCTTGGAATTTCTCTAGTCTTTCACGTGGTTGTGACAAACTCCGTACACAGATTTAAGAGCAGGTATGATAGGGCCCATGAAGCTAAGAGTGAATGAATCTTACGAACAGAGAGAGAGAGAGAGAGAGAGAGAGAAAGTGGTCAGGAGCTGTGACTCGACCCCTGCAACTACAAATAGGTAAGTACACACACACACACACACACACACACACACACACACACGTGTACGTTCCTACACGTTCATGTACGTACTGTGATTTACCTGCGGATTTAACTCGCTTAATGAAAGTGTGCTAAGGTGTGAAGTTACAGTCATTATTTTCATCCAGGTGAGACAGTAATGAGAACCACACCTTTACCGCACCTTCCACCTCTCTCTCTCTCTCTCTCTCTCTCTCTCTCTCTCTCTCTCTCTCTCTCTCTCTCTCTCTCTCTCTCTCTCTCTCTCTCTCTCTCTACTACGTGGTCTTAACCTTGTCGTCTTCTCTGAGTGACCTTAAAGGTCAAGGAACTTGGTGAATCCAGTGATTTCCTTCATTTTCTTCCACTTCTTTCCTTCTGCTTCTTCCTTCATTCTTTCTTTCCCCTCAGGTTTCCTTCAATCACTCTTTCTTCCCCACTCACTTCAATTAATTTTTCTCATTCCTCTAATGCTTGTGTCCCTCCCGTGATTGTCTGCTGAGGAGTGTCTCCAGGAAGATCACACTTGTTGATATGATTGTCTCTCTCATTGTTTAATTTGTTTCTTATTGTCTGATTTGTCTCTCATTGTTTCCTTTTTCTCTCATTGTTTGATTTGTCTCTTATTGTCTGATTTGTCTCTCATTGTGTCCTTTTTCTCTCATTGTCTGATTTGTCTCTCATTGTTTCCTTTTTCTCTCATTGTTTGATTTGTCTCTTATTGTCTGATTTGTCTCTCATTGCTTGGCTTGTCTCTCATTGTTTGTTTTATCTCTCATTGTATGGTTTGTATCACTGTTTGCTTTGTCTCTCATTGCTTGGCTTGTTTCACATTGTCTGGTTTTTATCACTGCTTGCTTTGTCTGTTACTGTTTGCTTTGTCTCTCATTGCTTGGTTTGTCTCTCATTGCTTGCTCTGTCTCTCATTGCTTGGTTTCTCTCTCATTGCTTGGTTTGTCTCTCATTGCGTGGTTTGTCTCTCATTGTTTGGTTTGTCTCTCATTGCTTGATTTGTCTCTCATTGCTTGGTTTGTCTCTCATTCCTTGGTTTGTCTCTCATTGCTTGATTTGTCTCTCATTGCTTGGTTTGTCTCTCATTCCTTGGTTTGTCTCCCATTGCTTGGTTTGTCTCTCATTGCTTGGTTTGTCTCTCATTGCTTGATTTGTCTCTCATTGTTTGGTTTGTCTCTCATTCCTTGATTTGTCTCTCATTGCTTGGTTTGTCTCTCATTCCTTGATTTGTCTCTCATTGCTTGGTTTGTCTCTCATTGCTTGATTTGTCTCTCATTGCTTGGTTTTTCTCTCATTGCTTGGTTTGTCTCTCATTGCTTGGTCTGTCTCTCATTGCTTGGTTTGTCTCTCATTCCTTGGTTTGTCTCTCATTGCTTGATTTGTCTCTCATTGCTTGATTTGTCTCTCATTCCTTGGTTTGTCTCTCATTCCTTGGTTTGTCTCTCATTGCTTGGTTTGTCTCTCATTGCTTGGTTTGTCTCTCATTCCTTGGTTTGTCTCTCATTGCTTGGTTTGTCTCTCATTGCTTGGTTTGTCTCTCATTCCTTGGTTTGTCTCTCATTGCTTGGTTTGTCTCTCATTGCTTGGTTTGTCTCTCATTGTTTGGTTTGTCTCTCATTGCTTGGTTTGTCTCTCATTGTTTGGTTTGTCTCTCATTGTTTGGTTTGTCTCTCATTGTTTGGTTTGTCTCTCATTGTTTGGTTTGTCTCTCATTGTTTGGTTTGTCTCTCATTGTTTGGTTTGTCTCTCATTGTTTGGTTTGTCTCTCATTGTTTGGTTTGTCTCTCATTGCTTGGTTTGTCTCTCATTGTTTGGTTTGTCTCTCATTGTTTGGTCTGTCTCTCATTGTTTGGTTTGTCTCTCATTGTTTGGTTTGTCTCTCATTGTTTGGTCTGTCTCTCATTGTTTGGTTTGTCTCTCATTGTTTGGTTTGTCTCTCATTGTTTGGTCTGTCTCTCATTTTTTGGTTTGTCTCTCATTGTTTGGTTTGTCTCTCATTGTTTGGTCTGTCTCTCATTGTTTGGTCTGTCTCTCATTGTTTGGTTTGTCTCTCATTGTTTGCTCTGTCTCTCATTGTTTGGTTTGTCTCTCATTGTTTGGTCTGTCTCTCATTGTTTGGTCTGTCTCTCATTGTTTGGTTTGTCTCTCATTGTTTGGTTTGTCTCTCATTGTTTGGTCTGTCTCTCATTGTTTGGTCTGTCTCTCATTGTTTGGTTTGTCTCTCATTGTTTGGTTTGTCTCTCATTGTTTGGTCTGTCTCTCATTGTTTGGTTTGTCTCTCATTGCTTGGTTTGTCTCTCATTGTTTGGTCTGTCTCTCATTGTTTGGTCTGTCTCTCATTGTTTGGTTTGTCTCTCATTGCTTGATTTGTCTCTCATTCCTTGGTTTGTCTCTCATTGCTTGGTTTGTCTCTCATTGCTTGGTTTGTCTCTCACTGCTTGGTTTGTCTCTCATTGTTTGGTCTGTCTCTCATTGTTTGGTTTGTCTCTCATTGTTTGGTCTGTCTCTCATTGTTTGGTCTGTCTCTCATTTCTTGGTTTGTCTCTCATTGCTTGGTTTGTCTCTCATTGCTTGATTTGTCTCTCATTCCTTGGTTTGTCTCTCATTGCTTGGTTTGTCTCTCATTGCTTGGTTTGTCTCTCATTGCTTGGTTTGTCTCTCATTCCTTGGTTTGTCTCTCATTGCTTGGTTTGTCTCTCATTGTTTGGTTTGTCTCTCATTGTTTGGTCTGTCTCTCATTGCTTGGTTTGTCTCTCATTGTTTGGTCTGTCTCTCATTGCTTGGTTTGTCTCTCATTGCTTTGTTTGTCTCTCATTGTTTGGTTTGTCTCTCATTGTTTGGTCTGTCTCTCATTGTTTGGTTTGTCTCTCATTGTTTGGTTTGTCTCTCATTGTTTGGTCTGTCTCTCATTGTTTGGTTTGTCTCTCATTGTTTGGTTTGTCTCTCATTGTTTGGTCTGTCTCTCATTGTTTGGTTTGTCTCTCATTGTTTGGTTTGTCTCTCATTGCTTGATTTGTCTCTCATTGCTTGATTTGTCTCTCATTGCTTGATTTGTCTCTCATTGCTTGATTTGTCTCTCATTGTTTGGTCTGTCTCTCATTGCTTGATTTGTCTCTCATTATTTGGTTTGTCTCTCATTGTTTGGTTTGTCTCTCATTGCTTGATTTGTCTCTCATTGCTTGATTTGTCTCTCATTCCTTGGTTTGTCTCTCATTGCTTGGTTTGTCTCTCATTGTTTGGTCTGTCTCTCATTGTTTGGTTTGTCTCTCATTGTTTGGTCTGTCTCTCATTGCTTGGTTTGTCTCTCGTTGTTTGGTTTGTCTCTCATTGCTTGATTTGTCTCTCATTCCTTGGTTTGTCTCTCATTCCTTGGTTTGTCTCTCATTGTTTGGTTTGTCTCTCATTGCTTGGTTTGTCTCTCATTGTTTGGTCTGTCTCTCATTGCTTGGTTTGTCTCTCATTGTTTGGTCTGTCTCTCATTGTTTGGTCTGTCTCTCATTCCTTGGTTTGTCTCTCATTGCTTGGTTTGTCTCTCATTGTTTGGTCTGTCTCTCATTGCTTGGTTTGTCTCTCATTGTTTGGTTTGTCTCTCATTGCTTGGTTTGTCTCTCATTGTTTGGTTTGTCTCTCATTGCTTGGTTTGTCTCTCATTGTTTGGTCTGTCTCTCATTGCTTGGTTTGTCTCTCATTGTTTGGTCTGTCTCTCATTGCTTGGTTTGTCTCTCATTGCTTGGTTTGTCTCTCATTGTTTGGTCTGTCTCTCATTGCTTGGTTTGTCTCTCATTCCTTGGTTTGTCTCTCATTGCTTGATTTGTCTCTCATTGCTTGATTTGTCTCTCATTCCTTGGTTTGTCTCTCATTCCTTGGTTTGTCTCTCATTGCTTGGTTTGTCTCTCATTGTTTGGTCTGTCTCTCATTGCTTGGTTTGTCTCTCATTGCTTGGTTTGTCTCTCATTGCTTGGTTTGTCTCTCATTGTTTGGTCTGTCTCTCATTGCTTGGTTTGTCTCTCATTGCTTGGTTTGTCTCTCATTGTTTGGTTTGTCTCTCATTGTTTGGTTTGTCTCTCATTGTTTGGTTTGTCTCTCATTGTTTGGTCTGTCTCTCATTGTTTGGTTTGTCTCTCATTGCTTGGTTTGTCTCTCATTGTTTGGTTTGTCTCTCATTGTTTGGTCTGTCTCTCATTGTTTGGTTTGTCTCTCATTGTTTGGTTTGTCTCTCATTGTTTGGTCTGTCTCTCATTGTTTGGTTTGTCTCTCATTGTTTGGTTTGTCTCTCATTGTTTGGTCTGTCTCTCATTTTTTGGTTTGTCTCTCATTGTTTGGTTTGTCTCTCATTGTTTGGTCTGTCTCTCATTGTTTGGTCTGTCTCTCATTGTTTGGTTTGTCTCTCATTGTTTGGTCTGTCTCTCATTGTTTGGTTTGTCTCTCATTGTTTGGTCTGTCTCTCATTGTTTGGTCTGTCTCTCATTGTTTGGTTTGTCTCTCATTGTTTGGTTTGTCTCTCATTGTTTGGTCTGTCTCTCATTGTTTGGTCTGTCTCTCATTGTTTGGTTTGTCTCTCATTGTTTGGTTTGTCTCTCATTGTTTGGTCTGTCTCTCATTGTTTGGTTTGTCTCTCATTGCTTGGTTTGTCTCTCATTGTTTGGTCTGTCTCTCATTGTTTGGTCTGTCTCTCATTGTTTGGTTTGTCTCTCATTGCTTGATTTGTCTCTCATTCCTTGGTTTGTCTCTCATTGCTTGGTTTGTCTCTCATTGCTTGGTTTGTCTCTCATTGCTTGGTTTGTCTCTCATTGTTTGGTTTGTCTCTCATTGTTTGGTTTGTCTCTCATTGTTTGGTCTGTCTCTCATTGTTTGGTCTGTCTCTCATTGCTTGGTTTGTCTCTCATTGTTTGATTTCTTTCTCATTGCTTGGTTTGTCTCTCATTGCTTGGTTTGTCTCTCATTGCTTGGTTTGTCTCTCATTGCTTGGTTTGTCTCTCATTGCTTGGTTTGTCTCTCATTCCTTGGTTTGTCTCTCATTGCTTGGTTTGTCTCTCATTGTTTGGTTTGTCTCTCATTGTTTGGTCTGTCTCTCATTGCTTGGTTTGTCTCTCATTGTTTGGTCTGTCTCTCATTGCTTGGTTTGTCTCTCATTGCTTTGTTTGTCTCTCATTGTTTGGTTTGTCTCTCATTGTTTGGTCTGTCTCTCATTGTTTGGTTTGTCTCTCATTGTTTGGTTTGTCTCTCATTGTTTGGTCTGTCTCTCATTGTTTGGTTTGTCTCTCATTGTTTGGTTTGTCTCTCATTGTTTGGTCTGTCTCTCATTGTTTGGTTTGTCTCTCATTGTTTGGTTTGTCTCTCATTGCTTGATTTGTCTCTCATTGCTTGATTTGTCTCTCATTGCTTGATTTGTCTCTCATTGCTTGATTTGTCTCTCATTGTTTGGTCTGTCTCTCATTGCTTGATTTGTCTCTCATTGCTTGGTTTGTCTCTCATTGTTTGGTTTGTCTCTCATTGCTTGATTTGTCTCTCATTGCTTGATTTGTCTCTCATTCCTTGGTTTGTCTCTCATTGCTTGGTTTGTCTCTCATTGTTTGGTTTGTCTCTCATTGTTTGGTCTGTCTCTCATTGTTTGGTTTGTCTCTCATTGTTTGGTCTGTCTCTCATTGCTTGGTTTGTCTCTCATTGTTTGGTTTGTCTCTCATTGTTTGGTCTGTCTCTCATTGTTTGGTTTGTCTCTCATTGTTTGGTCTGTCTCTCATTGTTTGGTTTGTCTCTCATTGTTTGGTCTGTCTCTCATTGTTTGGTTTGTCTCTCATTGTTTGGTTTGTCTCTCATTCCTTGGTTTGTCTCTCATTGCTTGATTTGTCTCTCATTGCTTGATTTGTCTCTCATTCCTTGGTTTGTCTCTCATTGCTTGGTGTGTCTCTCATTGTTTGGTCTGTCTCTCATTGCTTGGTTTGTCTCTCATTGTTTGGTTTGTCTCTCATTGCTTGATTTGTCTCTCATTCCTTGGTTTGTCTCTCATTCCTTGGTTTGTCTCTCATTGTTTGGTTTGTCTCTCATTGCTTGGTTTGTCTCTCATTGTTTGGTCTGTCTCTCATTGCTTGGTTTGTCTCTCATTGTTTGGTCTGTCTCTCATTGTTTGGTCTGTCTCTCATTCCTTGGTTTGTCTCTCATTGCTTGGTTTGTCTCTCATTGTTTGGTCTGTCTCTCATTGCTTGGTTTGTCTCTCATTGTTTGGTTTGTCTCTCATTGCTTGGTTTGTCTCTCATTGTTTGGTTTGTCTCTCATTGCTTGGTTTGTCTCTCATTGTTTGGTCTGTGTCTCATTGCTTGGTTTGTCTCTCATTGTTTGGTCTGTCTCTCATTGCTTGGTTTGTCTCTCATTGCTTGGTTTGTCTCTCATTGCTTGGTTTGTCTCTCATTGTTTGGTCTGTCTCTCATTGCTTGGTTTGTCTCTCATTCCTTGGTTTGTCTCTCATTGCTTGATTTGTCTCTCATTGCTTGATTTGTCTCTCATTCCTTGGTTTGTCTCTCATTCCTTGGTTTGTCTCTCATTGCTTGGTTTGTCTCTCATTGTTTGGTCTGTCTCTCATTGCTTGGTTTGTCTCTCATTGCTTGGTTTGTCTCTCATTGCTTGGTTTGTCTCTCATTGTTTGGTCTGTCTCTCATTGCTTGGTTTGTCTCTCATTGCTTGGTTTGTCTCTCATTGTTTGGTCTGTCTCTCATTGCTTGGTTTGTCTCTCATTGCTTGGTTTGTCTCTCATTGTTTGGTCTGTCTCTCATTCCTTGGTTTGTCTCTCATTGTTTGGTTTGTCTCTCATTGCTTGGTTTGTCTCTCATTGTTTGGTCTGTCTCTCATTGCTTGGTTTGTCTCTCATTGCTTGGTTTGTCTCTCATTGCTTGGTTTGTCTCTCATTGTTTGGTTTGTCTCTCATTGCTTGGTTTGTCTCTCATTGCTTGGTTTGTCTCTCATTGTTTGGTTTGTCTCTCATTGCTTGGTTTGTCTCTCATTGTTTGGTTTGTCTCTCATTGCTTGGTTTGTCTCTCATTGCTTGGTTTGTCTCTCATTGCTTGGTTTGTCTCTCATTGTTTGGTCTGTCTCTCATTGCTTGGTTTGTCTCTCATTGCTTGGTTTGTCTCTCATTGCTTGGTTTGTCTCTCATTGTTTGGTTTGTCTCTCATTGCTTGGTTTGTCTCTCATTGTTTGGTTTGTCTCTCATTGCTTGGTTTGTCTCTCATTGTTTGGTCTGTCTCTCATTGCTTGGTTTGTCTCTCATTGCTTGGTTTGTCTCTCATTGCTTGGTTTGTCTCTCATTGTTTGGTTTGTCTCTCATTGCTTGGTTTGTCTCTCATTGCTTGGTTTGTCTCTCATTGTTTGGTTTGTCTCTCATTGCTTGGTTTGTCTCTCATTGTTTGGTTTGTCTCTCATTGCTTGGTTTGTCTCTCATTGCTTGGTTTGTCTCTCATTGCTTGGTTTGTCTCTCATTGTTTGGTCTGTCTCTCATTGCTTGGTTTGTCTCTCATTGCTTGGTTTGTCTCTCATTGCTTGGTTTGTCTCTCATTGTTTGGTTTGTCTCTCATTGCTTGGTTTGTCTCTCATTGCTTGGTTTGTCTCTCATTGTTTGGTTTGTCTCTCATTGCTTGGTTTGTCTCTCATTGCTTGGTTTGTCTCTCATTGTTTGGTCTGTCTCTCATTGCTTGGTTTGTCTCTCATTGCTTGGTTTGTCTCTCATTGCTTGGTTTGTCTCTCATTGTTTGGTCTGTCTCTCATTGCTTGGTTTGTCTCTCATTGCTTGGTTTGTCTCTCATTGCTTGGTTTGTCTCTGATTGTTTGGTTTGTCTCTCATTGCTTGGTTTGTCTCTCATTGCTTGGTTTGTCTCTCATTGTTTGGTTTGTCTCTCATTGCTTGGTTTGTCTCTCATTGCTTGGTTTGTCTCTCATTGTTTGGTTTGTCTCTCATTGCTTGGTTTGTCTCTCATTGCTTGGTCTGTCTCTCATTGTTTGGTTTGTCTCTCATTGTTTGGTCTGTCTCTCATTGTTTGGTTTGTCTCTCATTGTTTGGTCTGTCTCTCATTGTTTGGTTTGTCTCTCATTGCTTGGTCTGTCTCTCATTGTTTGGTTTGTCTCTCATTGTTTGGTTTGTCTCTCATTGCTTGGTTTGTCTCTCATTGCTTGGTTTGTCTCTCATTGTTTGGTTTGTCTCTCATTGCTTGGTTTGTCTCTCATTGCTTGGTTTGTCTCTCATTGCTTGATTTGTCTCTCATTGCTTGGTTTGTCTCTCATTGTTTGGTTTGTCTCTCATTGCTTGGTTTGTCTCTCATTGCTTGGTTTGTCTCTCATTGTTTGGTTTGTCTCTCATTGCTTGATTTGTCTCTCATTGCTTGGTTTGTCTCTCATTGTTTGGTTTGTCTCTCATTGCTTGGTTTGTCTCTCATTGCTTGGTTTGTCTCTCATTGCTTGATTTGTCTCTCATTGCTTGGTTTGTCTCTCATTGCTTGGTTTGTCTCTCATTGCTTGGTTTGTCTCTCACTAAGTATTATTACGTCTCTCGTGAGTTTATGCTAAGTGTTCGCTAAGTCTTTTTATGTTCTGCTTAATATTTTCCATATATTTTCAAGGTATCTTCAAGGTTTCTTCTAGTCCTCTTCTAGTCCCCTTCTAGCTCTCTTCTAGTCCTCTTCTAGCCCTCTTCTAGTCTTCTTCTAGCCCTCTTCTAGCCCTCTTCTAGTCCTCTTCTAGTCCTCTTCTAGCCCTCTTCTAGTCCTCTTCTAGTCCTCTTCTAGTCCTCTTCCAGTCCTCTTCTAGCCCTCTTCTAGCCCTCTTCTAGTTCTTTTCTAGTCCTCTTCAAGCCCTCTTATAGTCCTCTTCAAGCCCTCTTATAGTCCTCTTCAAGCCCTCTTATAGTCCTCTTCTAGACCTCTTCTAGCCCTTTTCTAGTCCTGTTCTAGCCTCTTTAACCATTTTCTAGCCCCCTTTTAGCCCTCTTCTAGCCCTCTTCTAGTCCTCTTTTAGTCATTTTCTAGCCCTCTTCTAACCCTCTTCTAGCCCTCTTCTAGCCCTCTTCTAGTCCTGTTCTAGCCTCTTTTAGCCATTTTCTAGCCCTCTTCTAGCCCTCTTCTAGCCCTCTTCTAGCCTCTTTTAGCCATTTTCTAGCCCTCTTCTAGCCCTCTTCTAGTCCTCTTCTAGCCCTCATCTAGTCCTCTTCTAGCCCTCATCTAGTCCTCTTCTAGCCCTCTTCTAGTCCTCCTCTAGTCCTTTTCTAGTCCTCTTCTAGTTCTCTTCTAGCTCTCTTCTCGCCCTCTTCTAGTCCTCTTCTAGTCCTCTTCTAATCCTCTTCTAGTCCTCTTCTAGTCCTCTTCTAGTCCTCTTCTAGCCCTCTTCTAGTCCTCTTCTACTTCTTTTCTAGTCCTCTTCTATCCCTGTTGACGCAGGCCTCATGAACGCTACTAGGCTTCATCTAGGCATTCAGCTTTCTAGGCTAGTAGACATCCAGGCATTCTCATAGGCTCTTTCAAGTAATTTTATAGTCGATGCTTCTTCTATGTGCCATGAATGCCTCTTCCTAGATTCTTCTAGTTAGGATGGAAAGGCTCCGACAAGGTCTTGCTCTTCTTGTTCCCGTTGCCTCCGTTTTTGACTTCGTTAATGACTCAGGTGACATCGCAGGCACACACACACACACACACACACACACACACACACACACACACACACACACACACACACACACACACACACACACACTCACACGCACACGCACACGCACACACACACACACACACACACACACACACACACAGGCAGGACTTCAAAGAGACCTGGACAGGCTGGACACCTGGTCCATCAACTGGCTGCTAGAAATTAACCCCGAAAAATGCAAAATCATGAAGATCGGGGAAGGGCAAAGAAGACCGCAGACAGAGTATAGTCTAGGTGGCAAAACACTGCAAACCTCACTCAAGGACAAAGATCTAGGGGTGAGTATAATACCGAACACGTCTCCGGAAGCACACA
This sequence comes from Cherax quadricarinatus, assembly GCF_038502225.1. Taxonomy (NCBI): domain Eukaryota; kingdom Metazoa; phylum Arthropoda; class Malacostraca; order Decapoda; family Parastacidae; genus Cherax; species Cherax quadricarinatus. The sequence continues at coordinate 112,717 of NW_027195649.1, read as the reverse complement.
TCAACCAGATAACTGGTGCAGCATATGGGCGCCTGGCAAACCCAAGAATGACGTTCCGATACCTTAGTAAGGAATCGTTCAATACACTACACCTTATACGTCAGGTACATACTGGAGTATGCAGCACCAGTTCGGAACCCACACCGGGTAAAGCACTTCAAGAAATTAGAGAAAGTGCAAAAGTTTGCGACAAGGTTAGTTCCCAAGCTAAGGGGAATGTCCTATGAAGAAAGATTGAGGGAAATCGGCCTGACGACACTGGAGGACAGGAAGGATAGATGAGACATGATAACGACAAACAAAATACTGCGTGGAATAGACAAGGTGGACAAAGACAAAATGTTCCAGAGAGGGGACACAGAAACAAGGGGTCACTCTTCAAAGTTGAAGATTCAGATGAGTCACAGGGATGTTAGGAAGCAGTTCTTCAGTTATAGAGTGGTCAGGAAGTGGAACAGTCTGGCGAGCGATGTAGTGGAGTCAGGAACCATACATAGCTTTAACTCGAGGTATGATAAAGCTCATGGAGCAGAGAGAGAGAGAGAGGACCTAGTAGCGTTCAGTGAAGAGGCGGGGCCAGGAGCTGAATCTCGACCCCTGCAACTACAATTAGGTGAGTACACATACACACACACACACACACACACACACACAAACACACACACACACACACACACACACACACACACACACACACACACACACACACACACGCACACACACAGGAATGAGGAACTTCCTGAATGAGGTTCAGTGGGACAGAGAACTGGCAGGGAAACCAATTAATGAGATGATGGAATATGTAGTCTCAATGTGCAAGGAGGCTGAGGAGAGGTTTGTACCCAAGGGTAACAGGAATAATGAAAAAGCCAGGATGAGCCCATGGTTCACTCAAAGATGCAAGGAGGCAAAAACCAAGTGTGCTAGGGAATGGAAGAAATATAGAAGGCAAAGGACCAAGGAGAATAAGGAGAGCAGTCGTAGAGCCAGAAACGAATATGCACAGATAAGAAGGGAGGCCCAACGTCAATATGAAAACGACATAGCAGCAAAAGCCAAATCTGACCCGAAGCTGTTATACAGCCACATCAGGAAGAAAACAACCGTCAAGGACCAGGTAATCAGGCTAAGGAAGGAAGGAGGAGAGACAACAAGAAATGACAGTGAAGTATGTGAGGAACTCAACAAGAGATTCAAAGAAGTGTTCACAGAGGAGACAGAAGGGGCTCCAGAAAGACGGAGAGGTGGGGTACACCACCATGTGCTGGACACAGTACACACAACCGAGGAAGAAGTGAAGAGGCTTCTGAGTGAGCTAGATACCTCAAAGGCAATGGGGCCAGATAACATCTCTCCATGGGTCCTGAGAGAGGGAGCAGAGGCGCTATGTGTACCCCTAACAACAATATTCAATACATCTATCGAAACCGGGAGATTGCCTGAGGCATGGAAGACAGCAAATGTGGTACCAATCTTTAAAAAAGGAGACAGACATGAAGCACTAAACTACAGACCAGTGTCACTGACATGTATAGCATGCAAAATCATGGAAAAGATTGTCAGGAGAAGAATGGTGGAACATCTAGAAAGGAATGATCTCATCACCAGCAGACAACATGGTTTCAGAGACGGGAAATCCTGTGTCACAAACCTACTAGAGTTCTATGACATGGTGACAGCAGTAAGACAAGAGAGAGAGGGGTGGGTGGATTGCATTTTCTTAGACTGCAAGAAGGCGTTTGACACAGTACCACACAAGAGATTAGTGCAAAAACTGAAGGACCAAGCGGGAATAACAGGGAAGGCACTGCAATGGATCAGGGAATACTTGTCAGGAAGACAGCAGCGAGTAATGGTACGAGGCGAGGTGTCAGAGTGGGCACCTGTGACCAGCGGGGTCCCACAGGGGTCAGTCCTAGGACCAGTGCTGTTTCTGGTATTTGTGAACGACATGACGGAAGGAATAAACTCCGAGGTGTCACTGTTTGCAGATGACGTGAAGTTGATGAGAAGAGTTCATTCGATCGAAGACCAGGCAGAAATACAAAGGGATCTGGACAGGCTGCAGACCTGGTCCAGCAACTGGCTCCTGGAGTTCAATCCCACCAAGTGCAAAGTCATGAGGATTGGGGAAGGGCAAAGAAGACCGCAGACGGAGTACAGTCTAGGGGGTCAGAGACTACAAACATCACTCAAGGAAAAAGATCTTGGGGTGAGTATAACACCAGGCACATCTCATGAAGCGCACATCAACCAAATAACTGCTGCAGCATATGGGCGCCTGGCAAACCTCAGAACAGCATTCCGACATCTTAATAAGGAATCGTTCAGGACCCTGTACACCATGTACGTTAGGCCCATATTGGAGTATGCGGCACCAGTTTGGAACCCACACCTAGCCAAGCATGTAAAGAAACTAGAGAAAGTGCAAAGGTTTGCAACAAGACTAGTCCCAGAGCTAAGAGGTATGTCCTATGAGGAGAGGTTAAGGGAAATCAACCTGACGACACTGGAGGACAGGAGAGATAGGGGGGACATGATAACGACTTACAAAATACTGAGAGGAATTGACAAGGTGGACAAAGACAGGATGTTCCAGAGATTGGACACAGTAACAAGGTGACACAGTTGGAAGTTGAAGACACAGATGAATCACAGGGATGTTAGGAAGTATTTCTTCAGCCACAGAGTAGTCAGGAAGTGGAATAGTTTGGGAA